>NC_142822.1:7606581-7763492 GCF_057945365.1 Rhopilema esculentum | reverse complement strand
AGATGTACAGATTTGCATTGCCATTTTGTCATTGCATAAGATATTGGGCAAAGGTAAGGAGATTTGTGTTTGGCGTGAGGCGTATGTAACGAAAAAGCTAGTGATTATTTTCTTTCTTCAGTAAGCATGGAAATTACTGAATGTTAAAGCTTTATGAGTTTGCAAACTTCGACCCGCGTAGCTTCGACCAACGTAGCTTCGACCAGCGTAGCTTCCGCTTTACTTTCAGTGCAACACAGTTCTTTTTCTTCTTTCACTCTCTTGCTACGATTTTCGCCAATTCAAAAGCTCTGCTTCTCTGCTTAGATTGTTGCCTACTTCTCATTCCATTTGTTGTCAATAGTTGGAGCATCAAGTATTTTCTGCTACTGGTATTGGTTTTTCTATCAATTGTAATCCACAGATAAGACAACTTGTTTATGACTTTGAACAAGGATTACAGATCAATGTGGCTCAAAGTAACTCATTGCCTAATGCTGTGCTTAATTTGGTGCCTGAAATACTGTTGAAATTCCTTCAAAACGCTCCTAGATATCGCCTAACATGCCTTTATTTTTATGACATTTTACACACCTGTAAAATCCACGTTTCTTTGTATATACAATTTTAAACTGTTTTGCAAAAGCATATGGAGCTTTATAGCTTAATAAATAAGCTAATTTTGTCATCTTTATATATCAAGATATATAAAGATTTATCAAAATTTGATGCTAAGAAAAGCTGCATCATCTTGTTGATTCATATCATCAACATTTCTAAAAATAATCCTAGATTCCATTTTCAACTTCTAGATCTGTGAACTGGATAAACCGGAAGAGGGAACACTAAGCAGCTGTTGCTTCCCACTGATGTTAATCCATTACTTGCAGACCATCCAATTGCTTCCAATTTGGGGTACACGGCAGGTAGAAACGAGTTCCGTTGTATATGAATTTACGTGCCAGTGTGATTCTGTCTACGTAGGATGCACTACCCAAAGATTAGAGGATAGAATAAAATAGCGTGTTCCGTCTAGTATTAGAAACAAAACTCATCCCCAAAGAGAACAGCCACCTTGGTCTTGCAGATCTAGAAGTACAACTAAAACCTGCGATTCTGCTATCGGGCAGCATTTACTGGCAAACCTAGATTGTGCAAAAAACTATAATGGCGACATGTTTCGGATTATTGGTAAAGCCCGATCGTCGTTCCGTCTAGCAGTTTTAGAAACTATCTACATAAGCACGAAAAAACCGCTATTGTGTAGACAAAGGGAGTTCGTTTTCACCTTAGGGCTCCATTGGTAACATTCTCAATAGGCAAGCGGCACTGATTGGTCGACCTCAACAGTCATGTGTTCGCGTTTCTGATTGGCCTATTTCGATCCACAACTGGGTATATATATTTCCTAGCGTGGAATTTTCGATCTATGTTCTGACGTTTTATACTCTGAAGAGTGTCAGACAAAAAGCTTCAGTGTATTCAAATGTTTGCTTTTTCCAAAGCCATTTTCAAGCTTTGTGCCACCAAAAGATAGTTTCTCAATTCTAAAAAATAGCGTACTTGAGTATGCTTTCTTGCTAAATTTGTTGCATTTTATATGTCTAAATTTTATCAAGGACAACTTTATGCATGCAAAATTTCCTTTTCAGTGTCAAGAATTTTTTGGCACGATTGTAGTTTTTTCTTTGGTTCTTTTATAGACGAGTATGCTCTTGAGTATGTCAAAATCTTTCCTTTTCATTTCTATATACCAGTCATAGACACAAATTTTGCTAGACTTTAGGTCCCTAACTTGACGTTCCACGCTCATTTTGCCTGTGACAATAATAGTAAGGCTTAAGAGATTGTAATTCAGTCCCCTGATTCTAGAATCCCTTATCCCGAAACGTGATCTTCTTTCATAACCGAGTTGTTTTCTTACTAAATGTTTTATTGCGCTTTATCATGGAAGGCTCGATCTTGGAAGTGCCCTGAGTCCAAGGACTGGAGCATGTTATGGACGGGATTTTTAGGGTGAGTTCCTCGTGTTTTTCTAAAGCCTAGCTCATGCATTGAAGCTCTGCCAAGTTAAGCAAAACATTAGGCAATCAGTTACTATAAACCGAATTGATCTGTTATCCTTATTTAAAGTTATATACAAGTATTTTAATAAATTGATCTAATCTAATCTGTAGAAGGTGCTGGAAGGAAGGTTATCAATAGAGGAAAGTAGTTAATCGGTTAAGAATGGATGGAGAGGGATGTGCATAATCGTGGAAAGTTAAGTCTGGTGGAAGGTTAATGTATGGGAAGGAACCTTTGAAAGCTCTGAGTTAAAATTTGTATGCATAATAGATGTATATAAAATAAAAGTTTAAGGGAGTTTTTGGTTGTTTTTGGATACAGAAGACTGAAAGAGTTGTTTGATTTTGCTGTTGTTGCATTTCCAATCCTAATTTAAGCTCGTGGATATAGTGAGCGTTTTAAATTGATGAGTCGTAAAGAAAGTTAAAAAAACGCAAAAATCAGATAAAAGAGATTGTAGATAGAAAAGGAATGAAGTTGGGAAAACGCGATGAACTGGGTGAAGTGGATATCAGGAAAGGGTGAATGATCGTTTTTTATGCAATTGGTAATTACAGCAGAAAGTTAATTGATGGTGAAATGTGATTGCTTAAGATAGATATCTGTGGACGATGGTTGAGAAAAAGCCATTAGAGACTGAATCGTGATAAGGTTGTCTTTGACATTTGTGACAACGTGAAAGATGATGCTTTCATAAATCTTAAATCTTTTAACAGATACTACCAGTATAAAATGAAACGTGAAGAGCTCTGTCTCAGTGTGACTAATGACCAGCCAAGGAAACGAAGGTCCACTTTAATTCATATATCAGGTATTGATTTTCATCTGAAGTGTATCACTTTCTGCGCAAAGAGTGTAAAGTGGATCTTTAATAAAGAGATTTTGTATTAAGAGATGGAAACCTTCGCGTCATTCTGAAAGAAATAAAGAGTGCCATTCAGAATGGCGTCCTGATTCTTGTGATGTGTTGCAGTTAAACTTAGTTTAATTATCAACAATGCTTATTATTTTCAAATACCAACACTAAAATTTGTCGCTACCTTGATCTTATATCTTTGTTGAAATTTTGTTTTTATCATCAATTGTTAGCATTTCGTTAGCTACATTTCATGTTTCAATTTCTTGGTTAAGGAGTCCTTTCAATAACTGTTCTTGCTTAAACGTTAGCTGTAGCTTTTTTATATTAATTTTATATGCATTTTAATTACAATACATTCTATCCTAGATCCTTCCTCTACTTACAACCTGGGAAAAACTGTCATGAAGAAGAAAGGTAATGCGGCAACCCTGTCTGAAAGCAGCATATTTTATTTCGCCTTCTTTATATTATTGGTTCTAACGCAATTAATTTCTCTCGTTTTTAAACCATTGTTTTGTTTGTCAAGATCATCAATATTTCGATTTGCCACAGTCAAAACGGGTATGATTTCCAGTATAGACAACCCGGAAGTAGGCCATAACTTCTTTAATTATTTGCTCTTCTACTAAAACTCTTTGCAGAGTTGCTCAAATACCAAGATGCTCTACTTCAAAGCTAAAAGCATGTTTTTCTGTATTTTTTAGTTTTTTTCTACATTAAGCACTGCTTCAAACGTTCTTTTGATTTCTTCCGGCACAAGTCAAAGTTATCTGCAGGTATGGCCATAATTTTTTTCTAAATGTTGTTTGAGATATGTGAATATTGTGATATTTCAATTTGATATTTTGCATGCAAATATAACAAAGCAGATAATAGCGAAAATACTGGACTGGAATTCAATAAAAGAGGGAAAATACCGGGGTCTGTTGTTACAGTAGAAAATTTAATAGGTACAATGCCTGCCAAAAGTCTTGGTACGTTAGGCCTTAGTTTTCAAGGGCAAATTCAGCCATTCCCTTTCCCACCTTTGAACAATTGTTGGTTTACAACGACACGACGCAGGAGAAACTTAAGAAGTAACCTTTTTTCTGTGACTTGTGTGATGTTTGTCTAAAATATCAACGTTGTTTTGGGGGGAAGGGGCGGAAAGTAGGGGTATTCGCGAAAAGAATTGAAAAATATAGACCCCGTTTACACTACAGAAAAACGAGTGGAACGCCTCGGTTCCGTGCCTGAAAAAACGACGATAGGCCTTGCGTTTACACTAGGCATCTTGGTTTCATGCTAGTCTGGGAACGGTTCCGTTCTTCTTTGGTTTCGCTAAAATGCAAAACTGTTTGGCTCCATTCCCATATTGTGCTTGTTTTCTCTAGTGTAACGGCTAGGAACGGAACTTTTTGGTAACGATTGAAAACGGGGCTCAAGCGTCATTGCCGCGCCATTGCGCATGCTTCACCTGAAAGTTCCGTACTTTTTACTCAAATGTAAACGGGTTCAAATTTGGTTCCGTTCCTTTTTGTTTCAGTGTAAACCCGATGAAAAAAGAGGTATCGTGCTTGTATGGTATTTGTCTAAACTATTGTTTTGGAGGGAAAGGTGTGCGGGAGTAGAAGTATTCGGGAAAAGAATTGAAAAATATAAAATCACAACGCAAATGTCAAGTGTTCCAAGAACTTTTTGGAACGTTGTAGTCCTGATGATGAAATTCGAGATTAACAAATGATGCTCTCTTTTGATTTTATCAGATCAAGATTGAAGCCATTACACAAATCAATAAAGGAAATAATAATTGTGATAATTATATGTTTACAAACAAGCATTTGTGTCCTAAAACTCATCAAATGAGAATAAATTTGTTGTTTGCGAAAAGCTTTTAAGAACATCGTGGGTTGGTACTGTGTTTAGATGGTGATTTATATCAAGTAGAAAATCAAGTAGATGATTCATTTGTTCAATGCAGGCAAAGATGGTAATCTTCAAAGCCTACTAGAAAGAGCAAGGCCGACCAGTGAATCAGAGAGCATTGCATCAAGGGACGGTTATCAGTCTGATGACGAACAAGATCTTGGGACTTCCGTTAAGGATAACGGACTGTCTAGCAATGATGAGGATTCCGCCGACGAAGGGGATTCCCGCAGTGAATCTACAGAGGAAAGTGATAGCAACGGCGCAGAAGATGACAAAAATTGCAATGATGACTCTCAATCCGTATTTGCAGCTAAAAATACGTCAGCAAGTGAAAACCGATTCCATCAATCAGATGACAGCGATGATGATTCATTTGCAAAATCGGTATCCCCTCTTAAAGGAAGGGCTAGAACGTCATCGAAAGGAGAAAGTAGGACGCTTCAATTACTTTCTGTTTGCTTCATTTTTCAATTATAATCAAAAAAATAGTTTTGACGTTAGGGGGGGGGGGGGGTTTATTTTTATCTAATTTTGTAACTTTGTGAGTATAGGGTCCCTTTAAAAATCAGCAACGCTTAAGGGCAACCCACCTTAAATATCTAATATCAATCAATTAATCAATCTGCTTTGTCGAAAGATCTTCTTGTTTCATCCCCACTAACTCTTTCATCCCACTGTATTCTGCAGTATTGCATTAGAAAGAAAGATGGCATTCACTATGGAAGAGAACAATCTTTGATCATATAAAGGAATCCCCTTACTATCGAGATTTAAACTGCAAAATTAGCTAGTGAATGAAAGATATAATAAACTTTTTTTGTAAATTGGCATAAGATCCCTCCTGAAAATGTTTTGACGCATTTATTGTTTATCTATCTTTATAGGAGACCGTATCTTGATCTCATTCACCAAAAAGAATTTCTGCGACGGAATGAAACGCCCGTTGTTTTGTTCTGGATGCCGTAAAATTGGCCACATTAGAGTGTCTTGCCCCACAGAAAACTACAATATCAACCCTCTGCCCGAGCTTACGAAAGAGTGGGTAACCTCTCTCTCTTTTATGTGTAATTCTTTGATGAAAATGTGGGAGCCGGATTCTCAGGAAATTCGAGTAAGAAACGAGAAACTAAACCTCTTGGAAATGCACATCCAGAACAGATATCCAGGTAGGAACAAAACTGCATTTATAATGTTGTCACGAAAATATATATGCTCTAACTATTGCTGTTGTAGAATTTTTTAACCGACTGGAATGCTTCTTTAGGTGAACGAGAAAATCCTAATTCAATGAATGGAAAATTGGAATAGAAATATATAATTTTTTTTAGTTTTCTTGAACCGCTGCATTTCTCATCTGCATTCAACTTGAATAATAATTTTCACCTCATCGCACAGATAAAAAGCGACTGCTTCAACTCTGAAATATGCAAATTTTACTAAGTAAAATAAAATATCTGCTTTCTCTGTGAAGACAAATATACATTGATTTCTCTTTTTTAAAACATTGATATTTCCCGAAGTTTTTGTACTCTGAGGTGGAAAGTTAATCTTCGTCACAATTCCCCTTTTTTGTACCACTAATCTTGCATAGTCAATACTTTTTGATTTCCAGATGCTGCTTTGAACCTTTTTGGATCTTCCCGTAACGGATTCGGTTTTCGCAATTCTGATATGGATATCTGCATGATTTTGAAGCGTTTCAAACCGGGCGAAATCGATGGGCAAAAGACCATACGCGAGGTTGAAAAGATTCTTCGTGGTTGCAACTTCACGTCAAATGTCTTGTCGATCAGAACTGCCAAAGTACCAATCGTCAAATTCAAGTTCAAGGATCCAGTCATTGAAGCTGACATCAGCTTGTATAATTCATTGGCTTTGAGGAACACGGAGCTGCTGCTGTCATATGCTCGTATTGACCCAAGAGTCAGGGAGCTTGGCTATACAGTAAAGTATTTTGCCAAGGTTGGTGTTGTGTCAAAATAGCTTATTGCAATGTCATGGAGGACGATGTATTAGCTAGTAGCAAGTTCTCTGCGGTTACTATCACTTGACCCAATGCTCTGGTCCTCTCTCTCATTTTTATCATTGGCTTTCTTGTGTGCATGCTTTCTTCACATGCGTGAAATGTTAATAAACGTGCCTTCTATACATCTAAACTGTCAAATTCGTGCGAAATGGCAAGAACACGTGCAAATGAAGTATAATTTTCGTCCGAATCTCCTCTTATCAGAATATCTGAGTCAGAATATCCCAGTCTACTCGTGGATAACTCAGTCCTCCTGTTGGTTATTCAATCCACCAGCGGGTAACCCAGGTGCACGTAACCCAGGCCACCTGTGGGTAAACAGGTCCACCCGCTAGTAACTCGTTCCGCACGCTTGTAACTCGTTCCGCCCGCGGGTCACTCAAACCACCCACAGGTAACTTATTCATCAGTTGATAAACAAATAATATGCATTTACCTCTTTCAGTTTTGTGAGATTGGTGATGCATCTCGGGGGACAATTTCCTCGTATGGCCACATAGTCATGCTCCTTCATTTCCTGCAACAACGCAGTCCCCCCGTACTGCCTAACTTACAAACAATCATAGCTGGAAACCGGAAAAGTTTCATTGTTGATGGCTGGGAGACTTGCTTCTTCGATGATATCCTCAAACTGGTATGAGATTCATTGACATTTTTATGACATAATGTACATTCGAGTTTGGAAAATTTGTTCTGAAAATGTGAGAATCGTTTTTTTGTAAAGATTCTATAAGATGGCCGACGAAAAATTTTATTTTACGTCACTGCACTAGGATTTAGTCACACCGGGCTCTAATAGCGCCACTTGACTGCAAAGCAGAAATGAGGCAAACTGTTACCTGTCCAGTGTGACCAGATCACAATTTCGGAATTATGCCAAAATTGTCATAAAATTATGCTAGATTTACAAAAAAAGTGCTAACTTTCAAATCAAGGCTATCCCCTTTCAAAAAGAGGCTAGAGCATGCGCGAATTAATTAATTATATATGTAAAAATAAGGTGGCCCATATTTTTCACTGACAGAGCTATTTTTAAGAAATCATCATTGCCAACTTAGACAGTACCTTACACTGAAATATTATGATAAGATGGTGTCACAATTTACTCACATAAAAATAGCCACGCATGCGCGTGTGATGTATTTGCGATAGACAGCGGATCACTTATCAATGGAAACAATGATTTTCTTATCAAATATTAAAATGATGCCAGAATCATGCTAGATTTCAAACTATGCCAGATTTTATGCTAAAGGACGATTTTTGGCCAAAATTATGCCAAAAGCATAATATTATGCTAGATCTGGTCACACTGTACCTGTCTTTCCTTGACGATAAACAATGATTATTCATTATTTCAACGTGTTTTTTTCATATGTGTGAGAGACTGTCATGCTTAATTTCAGCCAGTCGTTTGGCCTGGTTATGGACAGAATAAGGAGTCAGTTGGGCAACTCTGGTGTGGATTTCTGCAATACTATGTGGAGGAATTTGATTTCGAGTCAAAAGTCATTTGCATAAGACGAGACGAGCCATTGACAAAATTTGAGAAAGGCTGGGGTCGCTATACAATGGCTATAGAAGGTAGCATAATGTTGTATATATTGTTTTGAACCTGTTGCTATTTGCTATAGACACTTAGAGATTTTGCAGTCTTCGCTAGAGATTCTTCTCTGTATTATTAACAGTTAACTTTTTGGTAGGCAGTTTTTTGTCTTGATTTAGGACGTAATTTACAGAACTGCTATTTCAATGCCAGCTGGAAAAGTCCCTTCTACATTGTTATTGAAAAGTGGCATTACGTAATTGTCGAGAAGACAGTCCGACAACTAAAGACCAACGCTTCAAATAGAAATATTTTGGTAAAGTAGCGAGGAAATGGTAGTCTTTCATTATCATTATAGCTCTCTTAATGTTAAATGAAAGAAATTTTCTCCCCGTAGATCCGTTTAAGCATGACCACAACCTGGCTGCTGGAATTACTGAGAAGGTTTTTCGATACATTTACCGAATATTTGTAAATGCGAGACAGAGGCACTGTACCCCAAAAGTGGATGCTGGTTATGATATTCGCGATTATGCGTTCGATGCCGCGTCTCTCAAAGGAAAGTTACTGATGCCAAATGATCGATTATGCACTAAGTGTGGAAAGATTGGGCACAGGAAGTCAAAATGCCAAGTAAACAATTCGAAGACTACCGAAGAGAGTGCAAAGAGGAAGCCCTCTGCGTCTGCAAAGGAGAACTTGAACGAGATTAGGAGCAGAAGTAACAGTGGCCGGGTTTGTAAAGATTGTGGAGAGGCTGGACACATAGCATGCCCGGCTGGCCGGAAAACAGTTATTTCGAAAGAGATTGTCGATGAAACTGTAAGCAAAGATGATTCTGGGTTTGAGGTAGATGATTTTCAGTTCTGTAAGGATTGTGGAAAATTAGGGCATGCTTCATGTCAGGAAAGTCTGAATGGAGTTAATACGGATGAATACTCCACGAAGAAGAGAAACGCCACGAATTCTAGAAATGAGATTGAAGTTGCTCAAGCATGTAAAGTTGGAGAAGTGCTTGAGCACACGCCTCCGCAAAATGCAAATAAGTCTGATTTGGCCAATAAAGCAGCACCATCTGAGATTGCTTTGTTAAAAACGCTCCAAGACTTAAGTTTGGCTGACAATCCATTTTTCGGAAAGGCAGCCAGGAATGGTGTCGGTGAAAGTGCCAGGCTTAATTTCCCAGCTGATCTCAGGGCATTCGGCAATACGTTTACGCAAAGACAAAGGGGAATTCAGCAGTTTATTCCAGGAGAATCGGCAACGGATTCCAGCTCTAGCACTTCAGAAGACAGTGACGATGAATGCAGTTTAAAAAGTGCGCACGGAGGAGCAATTAAATTGGCAAGCGGGAAGCAAGCTCTGAAGAAGGAAAGTGAAGGGGACAAAAAGGCTAAAAAGAAGAAATATCGAAAGAGGCGACAGCATGTTAAAAAGGAGACTGTTAGTAGATATTTTTCTTTATTTTCTCACTGTTTTTCGACAGCTAAAATGGAAAGGCATAAAACAGTTTTTCAAGCATTCGTTATAAAGCTTCGAGCTTTCTAGGCCATTTTTCATTCGAGACGATCTTATAAACATCGTAAAATATGGGTTGCTGGAAGGCTTGCTTAAGTAGCATTAAACCACAAAGGTTTTTTTTTGGCTACATCATCCTTTTACTTGTACAAGTCACTGAACAACAAGGCCAGATTTTTGTTGACAGATAGAGTTCGCTTTTACTTTGAGCACCTTCACGTCACTTTTGGCTCAATGCATTTGCTATCAAACGGCTTTGTACATTGGAAAATAAATTTTTTGATCAATACTTGATATCAATTTAAGTATTTCAAAAGTTATCACGCCCACAACCTGCTTTAAGCCCCGGCCAAACGCTCTCGACATTTCACTCGAGAACGCTCGATATTTTGTCGAATCAAATGTTGAGAGCGTTTGGCCACCTTGTTGATTTCTGTCGAGCCTTGTCGAGACAAATTTATACAAGGTCAAAATTTTCGAGTGGTAACGCGCGCTATTGTTTTAGGCGTTGTCGAACGTTGTCGAGAGCATTTGGCCAGACCCTCGACATTCTGCTCGACTTTTGCGAATGAACCCATGCGAAATATGCAACACATCTTAATTTTGCCCGCCAAAGTTGTGTTTGCTTTGTGATTTCTTCGGATTTCTAAATTTCGGCTCGAAAAAAATTAAAATGGAAAGTTGCAGTCAATTCGATCTCACGTTTGATGAACGTTGCAATTTCTATAAAGAAGGACAGAGATTAATGCTAGCTCTTCAAGCAGCGAAAAAGAGGAATTCAAGCCTTGATGAAAGAGCGAAAAATTTTTTAATGATGCTAGCAGCAAAAAATTAATGTGGCTTAAAGTGAAGAATTAATGGGGGTTTTAATGAACGTTAAATGTTGCAATCCCCGTTTCGCGTTCAGTATTAAAGGCGGCCTGCTCTTTGGTTTCGGCGTGATCGCTGCTGTCTCACGTGATATTGGCATCCGTTGTTGACAACTTGCTATTGATGGAAACTGTTACTAATCAGTACGAGGTGAGTTCATGTGACCAGTTTAAGGTCAACCAATAGCATCGCAGTCGTGAAAATCGTGGCTCAGCGAATTTTGGCACTTTGGGTATACCCAATCCATTTTATCATGACTCAATGCCTTTAATGTTCAGTGTTGACTTTTTTGTTAATTTTAGTGCCAACAGTTTCTTAAAGGTTTCTTAAATACCAAAAAACGTAACAAGAGATAACATGAACCGCACACACTTATAAGTGACAAGGAACTCTTCTTTCTATTTTCTATGTAAATTAAACAGGCAATAGGTGTCTAATCGTGGGAAAGAATCCTTCCCATCCCATCTCTTAGCTAACGATTTCCGATCAGTTTCTTAAGGTTGAGGTGGGTCAATTCTATGGTTTCTTAATTTTTTAATTATATTAGGGCACGGTTTCTTAAAGACTGTTAAAGAAATGGGTGTATTTAATAAATGCTGACCCTGAGATTCCTACATGACCTCTAAAACAAGACCTAGAGACAGTCTTGACTCTTGGCTTAACTACGTATTTTTTCTTTGCTACATAGGGTGAATATGCTGTTCTTGCAGAAGAATTCTCATTTTTTCCACCACTGTTGTCCAAGAATGTATTCTATCAACCTGTTCCGTGTGAAATTCCGCCATCCTAACCATGCATACTCTGTAAATCAGATTACTCTAAACATCACTGGAATTTTAACTTGGTTGGAAGTTTAATCAATTTTTACAATTTGGTTTTTATTTTTTCACAGGAAGTTATTGAAGAGTCAAAAACAGGTCCCACAAAGAGATTTTCTAGGCCCATGTTGATGGAGGTTACTCCAAACCAACAGAAAACAATCGTCCCTGATGCAAATAGTCGATCCGAGAATTCCTCGAAATTTCTTAAAGATGGAATCCAGAATAATATGCCTCCAAAAGTCGTTAAAACGAATTTGCAGCGATCAAAAAATAACCAAGAGTTTCTGAGTATGCTGTCGTTTCAAAGTAATGATGCTGGTCCAAAGGTAGATCGTAACAACCAGAAGATGGGCGGAAACAAGAATTACGCCCAAAGTAGCGTGGATTTGCGGAGCACAGAAAGATTTGATATCGGTGGTACATATGACATATCTCAGAATGCACCTAGAGACGGAAATGGTGGAAAAGGCGACAGTGGAGACGGAGGTAGTGGCAGAAGTAGGGGTGGTGGAAGAGGCGGTGATAGGGGTGGTGGAAGAGGCGGTGGTAGAGGTGGTGGAAGAGGCGGAGGTGGGTTTGGCGGAAGAGGCGGTGATAAGGGTGGTGGAAGAGGCGGTGATAGGGGTGGTGGAAGAGGCGGTGATAGGGGTGGTGGAAGAGGCGGTGGTAGAGGTGGTGGAAGAGGCGGAGGTGGGTTTGGCGGAAGAGGCGGTGATAGGGGTGGCGGAAGAGGCAAAGGTAGGGGTGGAGCCAGTGCTCAAGGAATGAGGCAAGGAAGTACCCAAGATATGTTGCAAGGACTTCTTCGAGAACCATCAGAGAATCGGTCTGAGGGGCAAAATGTAAGTCATCATAGGGGCCGTGGGGCCCGAGGGCGTCAAGGCAGGCGGAGCAATGCTAGAGGTGGCTTGGGAGGAGAAGGCGAGAGAAGAGGCAACTACCGCGATGAACTGTAAACGTTTTGTGCTCAAAATTTCACGAAATTTTAGTAACTGGCAAGAATTTTTGAGTCATAAATGAATCACAGTTATGGCAAAGAGAAGGGTGTGTCATTATCTGAGATCTTGTTAAATTGTTAATATTTGCATCATAGCTGTCTTTTTGCAGCCAAATTTGGATCTTTTGAGGTAAAATCATTTGACCTAAAACCAGCTCGCTTCTGTATTGCAATAATGTCCTCGCCATGCAGTTGTATCTGTTATTTAAGAGGTCTCCTTTTTTGCCAGCTACAAACCCCGAACCGCACCCTTAAACTACAGAACACTAGACATTCAGCCTATACTAATATCAAGATAAAATATATTCAACATTTTCTCACCGTTGTAATTGCATGGACTCTTATCGATCGTTTCTTATCGATTTGTCTGAGATGAAAACTATTTAGTTAATATCGCATGAATTGTTTGATCCTCAGCAAAGAACGAGATTGCGAATGAGCTGTTTTGAAAACATTTGAGCAACAAATCTTGGCTGCAGTTGAAAAGGATAGCTTGAAAAGGTAGTTTTATGTCGAGTTTAGTACTGAAATTGCTAGTGTTCCAAAACGATATCTTTTGCTTTAAATCTAATGCATTGGCCAACGAAATGTGTTCCTAGACACAGTCTTAAGATTCGGTTGTCGTTTTTTCAATGGATTTGTACCTCATTTTAGAAATGTGATTTTAGTCCATCGTAGTTTAAATTTTAGTCAGATATGTATAACTTTTATTGTGAACGTTTAAATTTATTTGATATTAATGTTGATTAGAGTCGATACGCGGCTTTTCTTTTCAGAAATGTTTCAAACCCTGGGATTGAACATTTTGGTGCATATCACTGCTCGTGCACACGCCCGGGTAATTTTGTAGCGTATGCTAGACGGAGGCTGCCTTTCCACTAGCCGGGGTTGAAACAAAAACGTGTTAAAATGTATCCGTACTCATTATGTGGGCGTCTAAAGAGGTACCGCCCACTGATCTATAAAAAAGACTGGATCGAGCTTCTAATGTAACCCGAGTGTCGCTATCCGAGAAGAGGGCCCCAGAACAGCCCATGCTAGGAGACGGCCTTAAGTGTCAGTCATAGCAATGTTTTCAGCTGCTCTGGCCTTGTTTTTTCTCAGGCAGCATTACAGCTCTCACTTATTCATATCGTTCAAGTATTGCTTTTGAGGAATGGCTTCCTGCTATTGTTTGGGGCCCTCTTCCTTTTGAAATTGAACAGGCCTCAAACTTTGGTGTTTCAAGACAATATGAAGCTCGATCCAGTCTTTTTTATAGGTCAGTGGTACCGCCGGCGACAGGGGGCATCTAACTCTACTAAGGGCCTTGATAACTGTCTTCGAAGGATTTGTTGAAGCCTCTTGCCCAACCGGCATGCCTAGCGGTAGCTGTCTTTTTATGCGACGAGACGTTGACTGTGTGTTTTTATTTTCATTCAATACGATATTAGGCCGGATTTAAAATCACAGTTGCAAAGCATGCCGGTTGCGCAAAAGCTTTTAAGCAAGATCGATAATGAACAGAAAAATCAAAGGTTATTATGTTGCCGCCCAATAGTATAATTATTATCCAATGCTGCTATTTTTGTCGATTTCTGAATCCAGTAGCCTCCTTAATGAAGCCTGTATTTTTACTTTGATTCGTTGCCAACTTTGCGTCGAAGCATAGATTCAGCTAAAATGTTTTTTGGTGTTATGACACTAATAAGGACCTTTTTCATTGTTAAAGTCAACTCTACTTGTTCATTTGTCGTAGATTGTTAATCAATTCATGGAGAAAAGTGTCCATATATCTAGTGAAAGTTATTTTGTTGTACTATGTATCCTGTGCATCAACTAAAGCAACTGGCAGTCCCTTCACTGAATGTATACTCTTTGCATACACTCTTTATAAGAAGAACCAGTAGGTTGAAGTTCTTTGTTTTAAAAATATTTGGGGCTGGACTGTTCTTAATTTCTTAAATTATTGAAGTGTGAGCGGTGCTAATTGCATTGAAGAGCAGTGCTAAGGCCCCTTTTGCCAACAAAGTGAGTAAGCCACCCTTTATTTGCCGACAAATTTCGAAATTCACTGAGAAAGCACTCCTAAATTGTAAAAAACTCCTCGTTTTAAGGAAGGAATTTTTTAAGGGGGTTTCATAACTTCGTTCAAAATTACATTATACAGTGTATTTCAGCCTTGGATTGTTCTTGATTTGTTCCCAGCTTTTGGCCAGTTTTGAGGCTCGTTTTCTTATGAAATTATTAACAATCTTTTGGTGGTGAAATTGCTTTGGAAAAAAGCAAATTTTTGAGTCATACTTACGCTTTTCGTCTGAAACTCTTCAGAGTGTAAAACGTCAGAACATAGATCTTCTGGGTACATAGATCGTCATATAAATTTGTTCTTTTTAAGAAACAGTATAATTTAATATTTGTTCCAGGTTACTAAACAAAAACCATTAGCAAATAAGGGTAGGATGGTTCTCAGAATGTTTTACCATTGTCAATCATAAGACTGAAGGTGGTGTTCTCTCATCATTTGAACCATTTAGTTTTGGGCTGTCGGTGCGCCAATCGCAAAAAACGGCCATAAATAAAACCCCAACCGTTTTTGAGGGGGTTGAGAAGAAGAACCTTTCCTCTCCAAAGTCCAACTTCAAGTTGTCGTGCAACGTGTGAGAATGAAACTGTGCTAAGACAAAGTTTATATACCCAAAGCCAATGCACACTTGCACGCTGGTTGCTTTAGCCGTATAAAAAACACAATGTAAAGCTTACTCGAGCACTGCTACAATAAACACAAACTGCACAATTGTGCAATCTGTGCCCAAAAACAAAAGCCCAAGGGGCACCTAAAAGGCGTACCCTGTCACATATTAAACGTGATTAAACTTCATTTTATCAAGCTTAAAATGCTACACCAAATGATTTGGATTGTAAACCAAAGTGACCTCTATTAAATCTATTAAAACAATCTTGTTTGATATTGTTCCCCGTATTTCAAAATTGTGTGAAGATTCTGTGCTTGTTATTGTGGCACTTTCGTGAATTTAACTCCCAAGTGAATCGCGTAAGCAATGTGCCCCGTATGCTCCAGGCATTTGTTTTGTGAGCATGCCATGCAGGCCAAGCAGTGACTGCAGAAACGTTCTTGACATCGCGGTCAAGACGTTGCCATTTGGTCTGAAAGACAAGCTGAAATACTGAGAAAAACAAGATAAGGAACGCGTCAGAATTTCTTGATAGTTGCTTGCACGGCTTCTGGTAACAGGTATGTAGAATAACTGTTGATATACTGCAAATTCGTGACATGAATTGTTTATTGGGTCGGTGGGCCTAGTTCAAGATGACGCGTTTTATGCCGTTGAGGCCGTATTCCTGTTCAACCTAAAAACACTACTGCTAGAACTTTTATCCTGTAAAAATTTCAAGACTATTCCGTAATGTTCTCTTCACAATTACATTCAACTTGGTTTTGCCGTAAAGGGTCGCCCCCAGTAATAAGGAAACGCCGAAGTACCCTGGGTACCAGACTCACTTTTTATATAGTGAGTCTGGTACCCAGGGTAACGCCGAAGGCGCTAGACGCCCTACTCACAGGTGCACAGGAGGCAAATGTTTGTTTTGGCGGTCACTGAATGGTAGCAAAAATAATCAAGCTCCGTACGAAGCTCTTATAAGTAAATTAATTTCTTTCGAATATCGACTTGAATTTGGTGAGTGACTTAGCATTGTACTTACATTTAGTAATTCGTATCAATTTTGGAATTGTGGACCGTGATTCACAATTTCCAAACATTTACCGCCTTTGTGCTTGCGGCGGTGATTTCTGTCTCATCGAAATTCCTCAAAATGGTAGTTAATTTGTTTTATAACGAATCTAACAAGCACGGAATCTGGCAAAGCTTTTTTCATGATATTTAGAAAAAGAGCAAAACTTTTTTATGTCTCTTTTCGCTGATCCAATACGCTTGTGGGCAGTGGCGGCGCCAGCTACTGCCGAGTGGGAGGGTAATGGGCGTGGCCATTGAGACCACGCCCTAATCGCTTCTTTTCATTGATTGTACCAGGTCAAATTTCCTTAGGAAATATGATCTACCCCTACCTAGTGCATTTTAACCCGTTTTTAGACGAAATATGTAGACCATGTTTCGAAAAAAGTGGGGGGGGGGGGGGTAATTACCCCCCATACCACCCCCTGAAAGCTTCCCGTTTCCTTTATAATACAAATTAAGAAGCTGGCTACACTCTCCCACAATGTGCCTAGATACTAATTTTCATCAATATATATTATTTTGTTGCGAATCCGTGGCAGATTAAACTATTTTTTACTTGACTAGTTTTGAAAACGCCCCTACACAACCCCCTGATTAATAATAAAAAAATTATCTTTGTATATGAACATGTGTCAGATAGGTTAAAACTAAAAGCCAGGAGGTCTGAGGGGTATTGCTTTGAAACTCCTGAAGTTATGAAAGAAAAACCAACTAGGGGGGCACTTTGTGCCCCCCCCCTAGTCTGGATAGGGTTAAAGAGAATTGGAGAAATAATAAACCACTGTCTGACGCCAACTGTAGTAGTCAACCATTCACTGTAATCATTGCAACTTAAGATCTTTGTTCCTGCTTTTTTACATAAACATGGTGTCGAACCAAACACTGTCGTGCCAAACACTATCAAACGCTTTTATAAAGCCAATAAAAGTATGATATATCAATAAAAGTTGTTTCTTTTTACAGTGAAACTCTTGGTAATAATCAACGTAGCAACCTGAGTTCGATTCAAACCAATTGCAATCTATAAAATTTGCCAGTACCTTTGTAGAAACACACTTCCTTCTGTCATCCTAGGTATACCAACAATTATATACAAAGATTTGCATAAAAAGCTTTTTTTCCACTTCTTTCAGCTCGTTTGTCGCATGAACCAGTTCACAAGGATGTAAACTATTTTTCAACGTCTTTTCAATAAGAAGGTAACATGTGCAAGTATGGTGTACCTCAATCAGTTGCTCGGGCTCGGGTGAGTTTCATTTCCTTTCAGTAATCATTCGATAACTTGATCTCTTGAATAAAGCCGAAATTAGTTCGACTTATCGAAGTTTGATTTATCAGAAGTAGGCCTAAAATGAGTGTTTATAAAAGAAAAACTTTCTACATAAAGCAGTTGAGAAAACAAAATTTAATTTTTCAGTTTTTTCAAATATTAATACGTAGGGGAGGGTAGGGCATGTTGTCACAGCCTTTTTTGGCAATAAAACGGTTCGCTATTTGATCATTTTTGAAATATCAAATATCAATCAAGTATCAATGTAAATGACAATAGTCAAACAAATAACCACCGTTTCCTTGCCAAAAAGAGGCTGTGACAACATGCCCCTGTGACAACATGCCTCTCCCTTCCCTTAACATTCATCGTCTCGAGCATTCGTTTCCCAAAAGAAGCAGAGTATTATTTAGAATCTACAATAAAGTACAAAAAATGCAACAAAGAACGATGCAGAGGGACCATACTGGAAAGTTCACTTTTTGCACGCCATAGGTTTTGCGCCAGTAATTTTGCTGTCTGATTCCTACCGCCAGCTTGCCTAAATTCGAGAGATACGCCACGCCACGCTGCCAAATTTTCAAAATATCATTTGGAAAAACTGTAGCCAGAGGGGGCAAGCTGTTGTCAAAATTTTCATTTTGGGGCACAGCCCCCCCCCCCGTGCCCCCTGCAGCTACGTGGCTGTCGCTTGGCCCTGACTAATGCGAAGAGGAGCTAGAATGTTATGCGACTACACCCTAAAAAGTAGTATAAAATGTATCAACTGTCAACTGCTTGTTCATATCTAGCCTGCGTGCAGACTCTGTTGACAAAGTGCTCTCTACTTTCTCTCCTCTTTTAAATTTCCGAGTCTGCACGCAGGCTAGTTCATATCTTGTAATTTGTCTGCAGATTTGCACTTTTAGAGACCAACTTTCTAGGGATCGGGTTGGGGACGGATTCAAAGAGTGACAAATAAGCAGTTTGCTCCTTATCAGACCTGCAATGAAATTTTTCTGTTTTACGGGTAAAACGTTTAATGCTTCCAAATAATGCCGTTTTTAAAAGTAATTTCATTTGATGTTGTTGGGAACTTCATAACCCAACACTCCGCTGGTTACACTCTTAGGCAACGACAAAGAAGAAGTCAAATTTTATCTCAAACATTTTTTCTGGCAATCAATTTACACTCGTGTTAGTTCAACTCTACTCGTAACTACTGACGCAAAAAACATAATACATGAAACGTAGTTAATTGTGTAATAACCCCTCTGTGAATAATATCAACTCTCCGTTATGGTAACATTAGTATAATTAGTTAGTAATATAACAAAACAAAATTTCTGCATTAACAATAATTGGTTGCTAGGCGCATGCAACCTCGCAGCTTTCCACAACAGATGTCTACTACAGAAATTTCTCAGCGCAAAGGGAGGGTTATAGTAGCATGATTTCTCATGATTTTCGATTGAAAAGGTTTTAGTATAAACTGAGGTTGTATCTCTAAAGATAAATGTCTGCAACATACACATTACGGGTTTAACGTGAACGCGCTTAAACATGCAGTGTATAGAAACCTTTTTAATAATAAGCCATGCCATCCAAAGAAATACGCAAAAATTTGGCGTTAGTGCCGCTGTTGTACGGGTAACATATATGTTCTCCAGTATGGTAGAGGGTTATGAATTTGGAACGCCATAGTGCTGAACTCACTTAGGCCACAATGCCTCCTTTTCGTTTCAGCCAGTGAATCGGGATTTATGGAATTTCAATTCAATTCAATTTTTTATATAATGCCAACTTTAAATATGTAGCTTGGATTTCATTAAATTCGACCCAGGGAAAGAAGAGCTAATCGAACAAGGGCCGTTTAAATATAGAAGAAACAAAAATACTACATAAAAGCTAAAGGCAGCACAACAAACGTGTGTATTTAGGATAACTTTAAACGAACAATGATTAGATTTTGATCATACAATTATCTATATCGAAGCAGGTTTACAGGATAAGACAATAATGTTATAAATCATATACTGTTAAAATCGTTGTTTTTATGCAATTTTTTGATGATAGATTGACTAATTTCATTAATCGGGCAAAGAAGTATCATTAGTCATTGGATCTATTTAATTGCAACTGTCGATCATTGTAAATTCAGTGTCGCCGTGAATGTGTTGTAGCCAGTAGGACTAAGACTAGTAAGGTCTCTCATCAGATTGTTCCACAGACGTGCTCCTCAGTGAAGGGGATAGCCACAAAAATACCTTGTTAATGGAATCGATTCGATATAGTTGACAACAATAGCACTTTTTTGTTTACGTGATTTAAGGTATGGAATTTGCTACAAAAAGAGGGAGGCCTGATCAATTGGGTACATTGCTTTAAGAGTTATTCTACGGTCAACTACTTTTTCCAACGAATTTTATTGCTTTATTGAGATAGAGCTGCCGGGATAGATTCTGCAATACGATAAGTTTTGTATGATTAGGGGGGGGGGGGGGGCTGTAGCATTGTTCCTAGAGGAAGTTGGGGATAACTGATTTTACACTCGAAAACTGACCTTAGTATTCTATACTTTAGCCAGAGGTCTCAGCCTTATAAATATTATAATCCTAAGTATTACTTCGAAAACCTCACTAAAATTTTTGCAAAATCTGCTTGATACTGTACACAGAGTAGCGGAGTGTGAGGTCATCAAAACCTTTCTTTGAACTTAAGAATTCTTGCTCTATAGAAAGAACACCAAGAACTACCTCTTTATGTCAAAATAAGTTGAATCTGTTCAAAATTGACTGAGGAGATATGGTCAGTCAAAGACACGAGATCTGGTAATGAATTACTGTTGGTTTGGCCTGGTTCATAGATGTAAGAACCAGGTCCAAATTACAGTAATTTCATGGGGAATGAGCTTGTACTCATTTGGCAATATCTCAGTGGATTCGCAACAGATTCAACTGCTTTTGTATATTTAGAAGTATTTCACGGTGTTCTTACAGGATATAGGGTCAGAATTCTAAAATTCTAAAAATATGTTTTTGTGACGTCATCACTTTGCCTTTCTGTTCCCTTTTGTTAAAAACAACATTGAGCAATATGTACAATGCTAAAGAAAACGATACGTCAAGTTTTCTTTGTTCATAGTGCAGGGCACCGCTCAAAGTAATCTCTTACCGAACACTTCTACTTCGCATATTTCGATTACAACATCTTTCTCTTTCAAGCTTATCCAAAATCTGTCTCCCTTAGTACCTTCAGGGCATATGACTTTTATATACTGGTTTTCTTGAGTCAGTTTTAAGCCCAAGACGCAAGTAAAGTACGTCATATTTGAATCCTTTTCAAACTCGAACGATATATCTAAGGGCTGTCCAATCATGCGTTGAAATCCCTGTATACCAACAGCATAAATCTCTGCATTAAAACCAAAACTGCCAGCAAACCAGGGGTCTTCCTGAGCATCTGTTTTTGGACATGTTTCATCAGAGAGTGTTTTATTTCCATCTATCATCCCTGACACAGCGTCTCCACTCGAGATTGTGCCAGTTGCTATCTTCAAACGGCTCACTGCCGATGTTTCTCTCTCTAAAATATAATGAACTGACACTAAATATAGCTCAAAATTGAAGTGGACTGCGCGCCATTGGAGGACATGGCAAACCTGGACATGCAACACACGATTCATTATTTGATCCTAGGCGACTCATTTCAGTCAGTGACCCCATAACATGGGTGACACGAGCTTAATCTGACTATCCAATCAATTTTCCCAATTTCTGCCTGCACAATTTTATAAAACAATTTCTTTATAAGCTTCTGTTGACATATTGTGCAAGTAGAAAATATTCCGCCTTAGCAGACAATCAAAAAAGGGGTCACACAACACTCGAAATTAACCTTTTTGTGATCCCATGTGTCCAATGCAAGAGATTTGAAGAAGTCAGCACAAATAAAATTCTAGTACTTTGTCTTTTCTTTTAAGAAGATGTAACCTAAGACCTTTATATCAAAAATTAACATACACGCTTTTTTATAAGTAAGTTTTTGTGCAGCACAGCTTACAATCTTCCTTATCAATTTCCTAACTTCAGCACTAAAATGGTCTTAACACTTTCTTGACGTAACTTTGGAAAGTTTTACGTTATTGTGATTGCGCAGCAAAGAAGAAGATAAAATGCTTAAACTGATAAAATGCTATATTTCTCCAAGAAACCCTCAACGTTGTAACATCAACTATCGAAGAAAACCCAGCAAACAGAGTTCAACTGGTCATACAAGGAAACCCCACAAACGTCACTAAATTAACTATGCAATTTTAAACAGAAGTAAATAATTTCGACACCGTCTAATTCATCTGGTTCACGTTCAGTATCATTATCGGAATCATCATCAAATACCAACCGAAGTTTTCAATTTTCTTAGGTTTCAAAGACCCAGTCCTGAATTTTCTTAACTTTTCAAGAACCGAGCATAATTTTCTTATAAAATACTTTCTTATAAGGAAACATATATCAAGCTATCAAAGAAGTATAAAATGTCCCAATTTTACCCACACAATTGAATAGTTGTGATATAACCTTGAAGGCAACGAACATTTACTCAAGTGGCTTCAGCCGATTTGCTTGAGGACAACGGACATATACACTCTTATTGATTGGTCAACTGATAAGTGATAATCAGAAATATGATCAAGGAGCAAATATTTTATGGTTGGCATTTCTCTCTGATCAAATATAATATTTTTAGCATAGATGATGTCTTTTATTCGCCGGATTCGAGGGGAAGGGACTCTGTAGCCCTCTCCTTTTTTTGCTGAAGCATGATTTCAATGATGTGGCATCAAAGAAAATTGTCGAAAAACCACCATAAGAAATTGCCAAATTGTCGATAGCCCCTCCTCCACCTGTGCTCCGGCGTGCCTGATTTGACAAAACCACTGATCTCAAACAAGACTTGAGCGACCCTCTGCAGTCAAGGCTTTTAGTTCCAGCTTGTAACATTCATATTGCACCTTGTTGAGCTGCTTAGGATTAGGGCGTCCTAGTGGCATGTTTAAGTGCATAGCTTTGTTTTGATTGAGTTTATTAAAAGTTTCAAGAAAGTTTTTTAATGGAAATTAAGCCTGAAATTCTACGATGATGATCTTTTAATTAGAAAAGTTGGTGGAAATCTGCTTTACTTCATCAAACGTAATCATTCCATTTCAGCTCTAAAAATGCTCTTTAATTCATTTTTGAAACATTACTACTTATCCACCAAGTGCGAAAGCTCAAGCTAAGCTGTTTCCAAGCTGTAAACCGTCGGTTAATGTATAGGAGGCCTATAATAGGGTGTCCACAAGCCGCATTCCGCAATGGAATAAGGCAGAAAGACGCAGCCGCGATAGAAAAACTGCCATGACACAAAATACAACTACTTACTTTTAAGAAAAAGAGAACGTTTATACAATTAACCGTATTATGAGTTCTTATGGCTCTCATTTCTTCATAGAACAAACAGTTGCATTGGTCCTAACTTTTTTTAATATCTATTCACTGCATACTTTTGTGAAAACGCATCCACATCCTGAAAACCGTAAACCGTTGCCAATTTGCACCGAAAGAAGCAAGACGCACCTTACGCTGAAGCCGCAATACGCAGCAAACCCACTGCCAAATCCGTAGGCCGCACGTAGAAATAGGGTCGAGGCTGTGAAGCTGCATACCTTTAATAGGCCCCCGTATAGATACTGTGGTATAGAGTATTTGTCTTATGATTCAATAAGATATCTTCTATTATTGCTTTCAACTCAATCTGAGCCGATGGGAGGTTGCTTTTTTTCTAATGTTTCATACGTTCGCAATCACCAATGCTAGTAACCGTAAATTCTTTTTTTAGCCCCCCCTCTCATTTAAGCCCCCTCTCTTATTAGTCCCCCATTTTCAGAAGAAAAATTTAATTAGCCCCCCCACTCTCAATTCAGCCCCCTCCCCAAATTTTCATTGATGCTGGAGTAAGTAAACTTGACAAAAAACAGAGATTTTCATTTTATTCATTGTTCGCTCAATACTTCGAATCAAGTCAGAATCTTTTACTAAAATTACAGGCTGTTGGTGCTCCGAGGGATGAAGCCGACCTTTTAGAATGCTCGATTTCAGAAGGCGACATGGCCCAAGAAGATTTTTTAGAATAATTGATAATGAAGACAATAATATTGATATAGAAGACTGATTTGGTGTTTTTTATTTGGCAAATAACAAAAAACTAGTTTTATCACTAAACATGGTTTTTTATAACAAAATATTTATTAAGCCCCCTCTCTCAATTTAGCCTCCCTCTCTTATATCATCAGGTACCATCTTCTATCAGAAGGCTGGCTACCATGACCCTCCAACTATCCCAAAGTCTGAGTTTTGGTTTGTTGTCATGGTCATAGATAAAACTAAAGGGCTAATAGTGTAGATGGGCCCCCAAAACCACCTCTACAGTGTTTTTAAAGGGACACCATCCCTCTTTCCCGGAGTTCTTCCGCCAGAAGCCATTGACCCCTGGAGTCGTAGCCCATCCGCCCTCCTTGCCGGTTTCCCGCCGAGTTAGCCGTTGGCCATCGCTCGTAGCCCTGAGCTAAGGAACCCTGCCAGGTGGTACCAGTCGAGTCAGGCTGGACCTGTAAGCTAGTGGAGGAAAGGGACGCTTTAATTCACCATTCGTTTCCTGTCGGAGCATGCCATGCCACTGCCCTCTCTTATAAGCCCCCCTTTAAAGTGCTGAAAAACAATAAGCACCCGGGGGGCTAAAAAGAGAATTTACGGTATTACGCCTTGACCCCCCGCATCCACTCACCAGCATTGAGGCAATACCAGCCATAGCTAACATCATATGCCTCGGCGCACTGCAGGCATCGATAGCCCGGACAACTGCAGTCGTCAATGCAATATTGCCAATCGGTACATGGATTTTTCATTTGACAGTACGATCCAACCTGAAAAATACGACGACATTGATTTTTATTTCTAAGAAAGTATTTAAATTTTTTATGATTTCCTTACGGAAAGAGACCCCGTTGCTTAAAACTGTCTTTATCTTATGGGTATCAGTTCGTTCTTATGGGTACTTTCGTTCTTTGACCCCTGACCCGAATATAATTGTTCTTACTCCTGTCCAAAAAATATTCTAGAGGCAGATGTAGTAAAGACCGGGATGGTTGACCACTATCTGATTTATGGTATACGGAAAATAAACTCTTGGCGGCGCAAAAGAAATAAGCAAAAAGTTGTCGAGTCTCGCAACATGAAAAAATATGATAAAATGCTATTCCGTAAGGACCTAGACCAGATTTACTGGGCAAGTATCCTTAGTACACTTGATAATGATCCAGTTAGTATGGCAGCTACCTTTCAGGAGATTTTCGAATCAATCCCAAATCTTCATGCACCAGTAAGGAAGAAGAGGGTTCATAGAAAATGTGGAATACCATAAACAAAAATCAGCATTCAGTTAAACTTTCCAGTGTCGAAGTGAATGGTAAACATCTCACTAGAGAGAAGGATATTCTAGAGGCACTAAACAAGCATTTTGTTTCAGTTGGTCTAAATTTGGCAGACAAAATTATTTCTAAGCCAGGTGACGATTGTCTTCACAACATCAAACCAGTACAAAAAGAAATGGAATTGAAAACAATCGATGATGCTTTTATACTGAATGCAATCAAACAACTAAAAAATGGAAAAGCAGCCGGTCTAGACAAGGTGCCCATAACTGTTGTCAAAGATGTGGCAGACCTTTTGTCAAGCCCTTTGTCGAAGAGCCTTTGTCGATGATATCCAATTCATTTTTAATCAACGGTAAATTCCAAGGCATTTGGAAACGTGCAAGAGTAAGTCCTAAATTCAAATCGAGTTCCAAAAAAGGGTGTAAACAATTATAAGCCAATTTCAGTTATTTCACTTTTTCCTAGGGTTCTGGAGAGGATAGTTCACGATCAGTTATTTGACTTCCTTTTTGAAAATAATGTTATCGCCAAGAATCAATCGGTTTTTCGTAAACTGTACTCAACAATAACATCTTTAATATGCAGTACCGATTACTGGTATGAAAATATCGATTCCAAAAAATTGAACTTGACTATCTTTCTTGACCTAAGAAAAGCATTCGATACTGTGGACCACTCAATAATGTTAAAAAGTTGGGTAGATACGGTATAAGAAACATAGATGGGAATTGGTTTCAATCCTATTAAGAACAGCGGAAACAATTTTGTTCAGTTAACGGTCAGAGATCAATGACAAGCGAGGTAATGTGTGATATACCTCAGGGCTCCTGCTTAGGCCCTCTCCTTTTTATAGTATACCTTAAGCAATGTTTGAAATATTCACAAACTAGTATCTATGTTGATGATACAAATATCACGATCGTATCGAATGATGTCGAAGAGCTGGTCTTCGAGGCACAGCATGAATTACTAAACCTCTCGGAGTGAATGAGAATATGTAAGTTAAGTCCTAACCCTGAAAAGACTGAGTATATGATAATAGGCCATTCTCGTAATGTAAATGTATTAAATATCTCGAGTGCGCTCAAGCTCAACGGCGCTGATATTAAGCGTGTAACGAAGACTAAATCTCTAGGAGTAATTGTAGATGAAAACCTAAATTGGGACGAGCAATACAAAGTTATAAAAAGAAAAGTTTGTGGAGGACTTAAGTCATTAAAAATGTTAAAAAAAATAATTCCCCAAAAAGAATTTTGCAGCGTCTACCACGCCACTGTCGAAAGTCACCTACGGTATGCTAACGTTATTTGGGGCAGCCTCCCAAAAACTAAACTTGATACCCTCCAACATCTGCAAGACCGCGCTCGGCCGATAATTGAAAGCGCCAAATTAAAGGAAAACTGGACATGTAACTGGTTGAGCGTTGAAAAACTCATTCGATTCGATCGATCGGTTATGACGTATAAGATTCTGGAGAAATTAAGCACAGAAAGCCTTTGGGATAAATTTCAGCAAAGATCCTCGCAATCAAACTATGCAACAAGGTACTGTATGGATCTGAATATTCCTAGAATAAATACAGAGCATGTGAAACAATTTTTAACTACTCTGCTCTTAAAGCCTGGAACGACGTTCCAATTGATATTGGAGAACTCCCGACTATTTGTCGCTTTAAAAAACAACTAAAGGAGTACTTGAAGAGCTGACAGATTCGTCTATTAAAGCACGACCCCCTGGAAGAACAGCATTCTAGATTGAAATTACATCTTTTTTAATAAAACAAATGTATTTATAGGTAATTGATATTGTATTAAGGTAATCGTGTAAAAAGAGAATATTATATATAATTGTATTTAGTTTCAGTCAATACGGTTTAGGTGCTAGAAGGCCTCTATTCATGTGCAGGGACGTCGGAACGTTAATTTTTTCGAAAATCCGAGACTGGATTGTTCTTAATTTGTTCTTAAATTAATAGGGTGTAAGTAATACGATCGCTAGCTTATTCGTTATGGAGAGGTGTTCAGGCCTCATTTACCAACAAAGTGAATGCGACAGCCTTCATTTGACGAAAATCTTGAATAATCACTGAAAAAGCATCCACACATGGCTAAAAGTCTTCATTTTTTAGATGAAACGTTGTTCAAAACTGCATTTTACAGTAGCTCAACCTCAGCTTGTTCTTAATTTAACTTTTGACCAATTTTGAGGCTGGTGCTCTTATAAAATTGTTCTTATAAAAAGAAAAGAGCGTAGTCGTTTACACTACAGGACTTACCAGCCGGCCTCGCTGGTCTGTTGCGAAGTATGTCCAGTCACTTTTTTGGACCAGATTGGTTGGTTTCGTTACATTTGTCTCACTGTTCAGCTCGCAATTTTCGAGTCCAGATTGCTTATGATTGAAAGATTTGCAGTAAGCTGTATAAATGCAATTTTCCCTGCATTCATCCAGAGGAAGCGTCAGTTTCATCAATACGTTGTGCTCTAGGGCATACCCAACTGCTGATATGTTGAAATTCGCCTCTGTTTTGCAAGGAAGTCGTAAAATCCAGCACATGGCCAGATGACCATTGAGCAGTAAGCTGCGAAGAAAAAACAGTCTAGCCGCTTATACATAAAAAAGCTCACAAGGGATGTTACTAAACATATAATAACGATAAAATAGGTTAGATGATGAGATACTAATGAAAAAAGGGGAGAAGAGAAAGAAAAAAACAAAAAATCAAGGAAAAAGTAAAGGACAAAAATGCTGCCCACTTTTTTCAACAAATGTAATCACACCAAGTCCATCTTACATTCTTACTTACACCATCAGACTTTGTTGTATTCGGTTAATTGAATCTCTTTTCTCAGACTTTGTTGAACTGAAAGCCTCTTTTGCACGGTAAGATTTTGTCGAAATCTTTTTTACAAAGGTATTGCGAAAACGGAGAAAGTTGCTTCGGTAGCCATAGACAGGGCTCAAGCTTTGAAAAAGTGTCAAAATAGAGAGCAAATACATCAATTTTATACTGGTCTTTACTTTGGACTAGAGGTTCTCTTCAGGGCGTCTGCACAAGATTAAGGCAGGAGGGGCAGTGCTGGTGCTGAGGGCAAATAGCAGAAGTTTTTCCATTATCGTAATCGATTATTTGTGAAGGGTGGGAGGGGAAGGGGTGCAAAATAAAATATTGGCATCGAACTGCTCCACCCATACAGCTGGAATTTTTCCTATCAGGGTCCAGATGAGAGAACATAATGTAAACAGGGTCCAGATCGCATAATACAGCGTGAGAAACGAAATGTTTTTCAACGAAACGTTTTGTATAATTGCCAGGGTCTGACTAGAACGACGAGAGCCTTAGGAACACCTGTGCAAAGAGGTTTTTGCGTTCTAAAAGGCATAATTGCAGGCTAGATTGTGAATCAGTCATTTCTACCTTACAAAAATTATAACCTATAAGACCATGATCTCTCGATTTTATTCTCAAAGTATATGGTACTTTCAGACAGATAGTAGAATGTTTTCTGACATAAGTGGCTAAGTGGTTAGAGCATTTTACTACATTGCTGAACGTTGTGGGTACGAATCCAGGTTCCACATCCCCAAAGGGGTATCTGATGGTAACACTAAGGAGGTTACAGGCAGGGAGGAAAAGAATTGGCCACCCTATCTCTTCAAATGTTGGCCCAAGACCCCCAAGACAATGATACCCTAACAGGCAACACTCGACTAATCTCCGCATTGCACTATCATTGGCTAATCTTGAATAATCATAACCAATCTTGACAAAGGACGCCCGAGACAACTTGGAAAACTCTGGATATTTTCTAGGACTTGAAAGTCGTGAGTTGTCTCTTGAAATTTTGTATGTATGAACGTCTGGACAACTCTAAGCATCAGCGAATATGCAAATATATGGGATCTTAAGCAATGGAAAAAGGATCTTAACTGTTAATGCACCAGTAGACACACTTTGCTTTTTTTATGTTCACTCAATATGTTCATACAAGCAGTGGTTCTTTTTTCCTGCCAGCAGATTCCATAGTTACGAAGCAATGTTACTCTACTCCAAACAGAGAAATGATAGCTTGGAACCTAGAATTATAAATGCTTTCAATGAAATTTCTTGCTCACTCGTGCAACTAGGGTTCAAAATTTCATAGAAAACAAAAGGATTCCGGGGATTTTAGCACAAAACAATAGGATTTCAATGACAATCACATGTAACAGATTTTCATAAAATGATTTGCCCCTCGAATATTTGTAGAATTAGTTCCAAAGAAGGTTAATATCAGGTATCAAAAAAATACTTATGTAGCAAATCTCAATTAGAAAAAGAACTTGAACTGTGTAAATTTGAGCATTTTACAAACCTGAGAGGAACAAGAGCTTTTTGCATCATACCCAACATAATACCTCTGTAGTATTCTCCTAACGTCTTGACGCAGGTACTAAATCTGTTCGCGATTAACGCTTTGCTTGCATTTTAGATGTCACAGTCACGTTTATCTAAGCAGATCCAAATTTAGAATTGAGCCGGTGGCAGTAGTGTCAAACACGCCGGTTACAAATAGCAACGGACATTTACCAGTCGATCAAAACAACTTCATTTGTCTATTTATATCAGTATTAAATGGAATTTGCCTGGAACTCCGAAAGGGAAAACAATCACTACACTAAATACCCCTCGTGAAGATCTTTATCGATAAAGTTATAGCACTCTATTATTGCTAAACGAGAACTATTTCATTTCGCAAATATAATCAAAACTAATGCTAAAAGCGAAGGAAAGTTAAGTGTCATAAATATGGATTTAGATTTTAGCATTTGCAAGCCTGAAGCTTTGCATTTACAATTTTTGAAGTTTTCACTAAATTTGATTAAACGTTTGCTTGCCCTAAGTACGATCCATGCCAAAACGCCTTTGAATTAAACACCAGGGAACGACGTAGGCTTGCTCTAAAACAACCCCCAGCCTACTAAAACGCTTTCCCACCAAGGTATAGTGTTGACCCACAGGGGCATCAGGACCGGGGGAGTGTGGGGGTGTCACCACCCCCCCCAATAGTATCTCAATAGGAAATTTCAGGTAAAATCTGCTCGGTGGAAAAAGCGCTTTTGGTATTTCAGAGACCTTCATGTCTTACAATCAATAAAGAATTAAGCAAAGGTAGTTGCTCCTATGGTTGAATATGAAATTCCTTGATATGAATGAAGGCAAACAAACTAATGATTTGAAGATTTGAAAATTGCTTGTTGGCAATAAATCCAAAAATCCAGGCCCTCTTTAAGCAAAATTGTGCCTTGTGTCCGTTTCTCCTAAAGTTTCTCGGTAGAAGCGTCAACTGCAATTCAACATAAACTCCAGATTCATTTTAACATTCAAAGGGAATGCTAAGATGGAAAGAGGGATCTAAATTGACAACCAGTGCTAATTATTACCTAGCTTTAGAAGTGACTGAAAACCTGAAGACCACTGCGAAATTGCTGTTTTTATCTGCTGTTCAATTTGTTTGCAAAAATAAAATAATTTTCAATAGGATTAGGAGGGTTGCTTTATTAGGGATATTATGTAAGGACGTAGGGATCAGGAAGTGCATTTTTCTGGTGATTTCTTTCACAAAACAAGCTGTTGCGTTGGTCCGAACCATCTTGAATAAATTGTTGGAGACGCATCCAGATCCTGAAGCCGTTAACTGTTGCCAATTTACATCTAAAGACGCAAGATGCATCTTACCGTAAAAGCTCTATTAAGCCCCCTCTCTCTATCAAGCCCCCTTTCTATTAAGCCCCTCCTTAACAAGCCAAATCTTAAAAAAAGCCTCCATTCTCTATTAAGCGAAAAACATGCTCATTTACTGGGTCTCTTAACGGGTGTGATGATAATAAAATCGTGTGCATTAAATAAAGCCCATGTAAAGACTTACCTGTGCGCCTAAAAACTCAGTCGAAATTTGTTTAGAAGATGCCCCAGAGTGATCAATTGATCCTAGTGATTTTGATGAAGATAGGGACCTTATAATTGATTTATTAGACTTTCGAAGCTGCCAGCGAAGTTTTCTGAGAACATTTGTAAGACATTTTTATTACAAAGTAATATACAAGGGTAATTTTATTATATTTTTTATTTTAAATTTTTAATAAACCCCTCTTTCTAATTCGCCCCCTATCTTTAAAGCCCCCCTCTAGGACTGAAACAACAAATAAGCTCCCGGGGGCTTAATAGAGCTTTTACGGTATGCTTCGAACGCAATCCGCAGAAAATCATTGCCACATCCGTAGGCTGAACTGCAAAAAGGGTCAAGGTCGTGAAGCCGCAAATAGGTTCCCTAAACTAACAGCATTGTTCTTGGAAGAAGAGCAGGGATGAAGCTAGAGACAAAAGTTCAACATCCTGACATTTCTATTCTACAAAACTGCCCTCAAGGATGTACCAAACAGCAAACATAAAATGACATTGTGGGAATCTAGGAGGCATCTCTTCAGATTATGTATCCCTAGAAGCAAGGCTGTAGGGGTCTGGAACTCAGGCTAGGCTGTAGCGGTCTTCAACAACATAGGAGAACGAACATTGAAAATTTGAAATCATATAAATACAGTACAGACTGAAAACATCTTGTACAGAGGGAGTACTTTTTGCGGAGTACATTTGAAAGTTTTTGACGCATTTAACTTTCGGCTTTTTCACAGTAGTTGTTTACACCGGTTGGTTATATAATAGTTTCGCTATTTGCTTTCGCAAGTATGAATTATTTATTCATGTATTAGCGAACATGAATTATTCAGGGATGATTATCAATTCGGGTTCGTGAAAATCAAATTTGAAGTTTACTTCCTCTAAGCAACACCTTAATTGAATTTCATTTATTGACCTGAAATAGTAATAGACTATTCATGGGGATTCTGACAAGTGAAGGTTAAAGTTGCATAATATTCCTTACATTGCAAACACTCGAGGCTGTGCTGTTTCGGTGTAATAACCACAAATAAGCAAGTGGTGCCGCTTTCTCAATTATTAACTTCACCAAAGCATTATATAACTAGGCCTAGTTTTGGACAGGGACCTGTCATTTTGGTTCAAAGTTTGACAAATAATTTCGCACGTCTGAAAAATGTGACCAACAATCCCGCAAACATGACTAAAACTAAAACTTGACCCATGATTCCACAAGACAATATCATTTTTCATATGTCAAAGGTCATATATCAATTTAATAAAGCATATGTTAGAAACTAATGCTGATAATCCGCTCTTTTCGATCGAAGGTACCTCTAGAATAATGACATGTCCCCGTACTTAAAGCTATCAATGCCCGAAAGAATCAGATACAAAAGTGTATACAAGACAGAGGTGGCGCCAGAAATCTTCCGACAGAGGGGCTGGAGCTTCCGAAAGGGGGGCTAAAATGACTGAAATAAGCAGTTTTCGTACGTTATTTTGTCAAATTTGCTCCGACAATAACCTAAAATTTCCTCCGATGGGGGAGGGGGGGGCGGGGGGCTAAATGCTTCCAACGGAGGGGCTGCAGCCTCCCCCCCTAGCCCTCCCCTGGCGCCACCACTGATACAAGATAATGTGACAAAATTGATTTGTGCGATGGGAATGGCTGAGCAAATCTGATACATGAATCAATTTAAAATCATGTAACAAGTTCAAATTTTTCCATCGAATTGGTTGGGAGAATCGGATGCAAAAATGAATCTAAGATCATGTGACAAGGTTGATTTTGTCGATCGGAAATGCTGAGAGAATCTGATACATGAATCAATTTAAAATCATGCAACAACGTTACGTGTTTGCATCGGACTAGTCAGAAAAACCAGATACAAAAAATTATTTTTAAAAATGAATCTTATATCATATGATCAGATCTTGTTTTCGCATCGGAGAGGCTGCGAGAATTGTATACAAAACTAACATAATACCATACGACCATTTCGAGCTTTTGTTTAGTAACAAATTCAATACCCTGTGCAGGGATTGATTGTTTATTTGATATTGTGAGAGGGAAGCGTATCCAAAAACGAATCCAATAACGTGGGAATATTACTTTCAAGGCTTCAATATGCACTTGTTTTTGCATTCAGATAGCATAAGAGTTCATTAATTATTGAAAAACTCATTATTGTTGCCTAGCGTCTTTCTGGCATTGCAGACCGATGTCACATGACATTTGATTAATTTGTAAGCGATTGTATCATGCCACCATGGATAAGGATGTCACATTCTCCCACGCATCTCAATCAATGGCGTAACGTACGTTAAGGCCGATTTCCACTTGACATTCTTTGTGCGCGTGGGCGGAGCGCCCAAATCTGAGCATGCGTAGCGAAGGGCTGCTGTCAAGTGGCCAAGCGCACAAAAAATTGAGACCCTATCAACTTTCTGGCGCTCACAGCGGATGCAAAATCGAGACCAATTGATTTTAACTACGCATGCTTAGATTTGGGCGCTACGCCCGCGCGCACAAAAAATGTCAAATGGAAATCGGCCTTTAGTTCGATAACTAAGGACATCCGACCAAATGAAAGGGGACCCCAAAAAATTTTTAAATCCGTGTTCTTAACACTTTATTCAAGTTAACTTCATATTCGAAAACGTTCAAAGTTCTTCAACTGAAGCTGCTACAACTCAGCCTTCATAACGAGAGAAAAGTATAATTTTTTAACTTGCTATTGTGATTCACGTACTGTGGCTACATACAGCGCTGGATGGGACTTTTTGCCGTCCCAACGGTGGGGCCCCGTTTCAATTTTTCCTTAGGGAACTAGATGCCTCTGCTACGTTACTGATCTCAATTTTTCATCTTTCTGAAGTATTACCATCTTGGTTGGCAAGTAAATTTCCTTTGTGAAAAATTTAATTATCTGTAAATTGACGCAATAATTAATTTGATGATTCTTAAATTTACTGAAAAACTCTTCATGCTTTCTACAATTCCCCTTATGACGACGAGCTTATGAAGCCCCGAGGCCAAAGCGTAAGACCCCCAAGCAAAAAGTGTAGCAACTAAATCGTTGGATCACAAGTGTATGAGAAATCGGTAAATACAAATTTCTTGATGAAAAAAGTTATGAAAGAAACAAGATAACGGGCCGTTACCAATGGGTCGATATGTTTACTGGCCATCAATTTGTTGCCGACAGCTTGATTTTATTTAGAAACAGAGATAAATTAATTTTCAAACAGAAATTTTAAAGAAAATTTTGCAATCATATTGATGTTTTATCATTTTTACTCAGGTTTGAAAGCTCTTTCCGATAACATCATCAGATTTTAAAAATTTAAAAGTCGAAATTTTGCTATTGCTAGATGGTTATGCGAAATTCCCTAATTACATTCACTAAAGATATGATAATTGACGATGATTATGCTTCTCAAAAAGCAAAGAAAAAAAGGCAGGAAACAACGGCACGAAACAACAAGAATTTTGCATATTTACTTTAAACTCATAGTCTTAAGCATATATTTTTTCACATAAATATTGAGTTATTTTAAACATTTATAATCACATTGTATATTGAACCACCCAGTGTTAGGACGTGTTAATATTCTGAAATGGAAGATATAAATGTTAGAATTTTTTAAGTTGCGAGGAAGCATACAATATAAATTACTTTTTTAGACGCATTGCAGTGCTCCTGGTTTCCTTTATCAATGTAAAATCTATCCTCTATGTCTATATGTCTTTGATAGGGACCATTATAGGTTAGCAGCTTCGCGTCTCCGAGGCTCCACGGTTCCGAGGCTCCATGGCTTCACGGTTTTTCGGCTTACGGGTTCTACAATCCCGGACAAAAATTGTTGAGAATTTTCGAGGAAAGTTGATATTTTCTCTCTCTTTTGAAAAATTACTCCCCCCCTCCCCCAATTCAATCTTGAATGCATGATTTTAAAGAAGAAATGATAGAACTACAAATTCCACATTGATTCGGGGAAAGGGGGGATTCGGAATTACAGGGGCAACGTAAAGTAGAAAATTGCAAAAAATTCTATTTTGTCTCAACAGTTTTGCCTGGGATTGTAGGCTTTGCGGCCATATTGTCGACTGCGGCTTACGAATTTTACGATATGTCTCAAACGGATTGAGGCCTCTGCAATTTTCGCAGGATTCCAGTGTTTCTACGAAATTGATGCTTTATTTTGTAAAATATTAGTGGAGAACTCCTTGAAAATCAACATTTTGCTAAAGTGTTGCCTTCTTAAATAAAAATTAAAGGTTCTGGGAACTTGAAAGCCTAAAAGCTCAGAAACGTTTTAGCTTGCTTATATCCAGTCTAACGTGTTAATACTTCGTCTTTGATAACGTTGAGCCATTTTGGCCACGCATAAAGAAAGAATGGAAATACAGAACTTTTTGCATATCGTAAAGACTTCAGGAGGGACATATTCTTACGACTCATTCTAGCTAATTTCGTGCAATGTTTCAGTCATCTCATTAAATACATTTGTTATCATTCGAATGAGTATCGAATTAAGAAAATAAAATTTATCATTTTCTACTGTTTTTACAGTTTAAAAGACAAAAAATAAATACCGAACAAAGAAAAAATAAGTACCGATTTGTTTGTGTCATTTAACTATAAAGGTACAATCGAGAATGCTACTTACGTTTACACTGTTCATTATTTACATTCTTTACTTTGCAACCCTCGACCGAGACTTAATTACCGCAACTAACATTTCGAGTAGATATAAAATAATCCGTCATGTACACTTAGGGTACAAAAGTCTGAAAAAGGTAATCAAAAATGGCGGCTCACAGTGGCCAAGGACCAAAACCGATAAATTGCTAAATTGACAGAACAAATCATTAATCAAAATCATAAATTATGCACATGATTTTAGTGAGGTCTTTAGTGCTGTTGCTACATTTTTTGGAAATCAAGTATCTACGCCGAGATGGCTCTTAACTGCTTACCTGCTTATAATCATAAAGCTATTTATGGCGATTTTTTAAAAAAACTATTCAACAATAACAAATCTAATAGTTCAAAGATACAATTATGGAAAAACTAAGCACAATATTCTGCAAAAGATACAGCCATGAAAGAAGTAAATGTTTAGAATAAAATATTATTAGGGTTGCTTAAAAAATTTGATTTTTTTTCAAACGACCTATTGCAGAAATTGGCCGAAAGTTTTGTTGCTTTGTAATCCTCTTGGGTCATTAGCCAAATGATCAGGTTGAATTCGTTCAACGAGGCAGTATCTGGAAAAATTCTGTAGATTTTTTGTAGAAATATGTTTCGTTCTTCATTAAAAAGGGAGCAAGCTAAGAGTAAAAGGACTTTATTCTCAACTGCGAAAATATTCAGCGATTTGCAATGCTGGCTAAACCTTTCGTCTCTCGAAGTTTTGTTCTTACTAAAACACCCTGTTTCAATTAAAAGATTATGAGCAGTGACCCTAAGTTTTGCTAATATGCATCTCACTGTAAAATCTTGTATGTAGTCAAGGTAAGACTCAGATTTGCAAACTGTTTTAAATGAGGCGTGAAAATTTTGTTTCTGCTTTCATTTATGTGTTCCTTCAATCTTCCAAATACTTTTGACTAAAAATGACTTATGGCCTTGGTTTTAATAATAGGACGAGTATCCGATTGTTGCATGCCATAGCGTACCCGTAGGTCGCGGGCATGAGATACCCAGTTAAGCCCCTGCCAAACGTCTCGATTTTTCACTTGATTTTTTGCTCAACAAGAAATCGAGTGAAAAATCCAATCGTTTGGCCATCCATGCTCGACTTCGCTCGATTTTGAGATCAAATGTCAAGAACAAGAATCTAGTGAAAAATCGAGTCGTTTGGCCAAGGCTTTATCACTATGCATGTTTAGAGAAAGACGAATTGCTTGATAAGCTAGACTATTATTGGTGTTGTCTAGTGCTTCAAAAAGTCTTTGTGCTTTCTTTGTCTAGTGCTTCAAGAAACTTTCTGATGTATGAATGAATTGTAGCAGTGTTTCCAAACTTGGTTTATTTTGGTTGTGTGAAAAACGTTTTATCACCACATTGATCGCACAAAGGAGATCACACCTTTGATTATCATATGCATAACATTGCAGCAACTTTGGGTTGATTGTGCCCCGAAAGTTATGACTGAATTTGTGCGAGCTTTTTACGCGCAGCTGAGTATTTTAAGCCGAAAACCCACTCCCGAAAATGATCCGCGGATCGGATCCGCGACTGACCAAAACGGATTGAAAGAAAAGTTGAAATCATTTCAACTTTTTTAACCCTTCCAGTACAATAGTTTTCTTTTGATCAAAATCGAATTAGAACTTCTTAAACAATAGAGCACTTGCGTCGTGAGGCAAGGATCCCGTGTAGAGTGCATTTCAAACTGATCCGATCCGCGGATCGTTTTCCAGAGTGGGTTTTCGGCTTTACCCTTTATCAAATTCATCTAAGCCTAAGGGCCCACGCCATCTTTTTGTGGAGCAAGTAGTTTTAAAGCTGTAATAAAAGGGAAAAGAAGTCTTGGCCCCCTACTTTTTCTAGCCTTGGCCCCCTACTTTTTCTAGCCTTGGCCCCCTACTTTTTCTAGCCTTGGCCCCCAACTTTAAAATTTGTGGCTTGGGCCCTGAAATTTAATTCCAGCCCTGATGTCACCAAAGAATGAACAGACAAGGCCGGCAGAATTTTGCAAAGAGATGAGGCAAAATGGCCGACATGCCACCATACCAGGCACCGCGGAGTATTGAGAAACGTGGGGGGTCTAAAAGAGGTGATGGGGAGCTAACACTGAATAAAAAGAGGCTTTACTGATGGTTCTTCTTTTTATATCGTATATTTCTGGCAAAAAATGGGGCTAGAGCCCCCCCAGTCCCCTACCTCTGCGGTGCCTGCCTACACCTTCTTTTACAATGCTGGAACGCTTAAAAAAATTCCTTCTCTGAATATTCCAAACAATTATATTATCTGCAATAAAAAAGTCGAAAATTTTTGGCTCTCAAATTAGGCACCAGAACCATAACGTATCTTAAATTGTGGGATAATGTTTATATAAAGTTTGGGTCAGATTGGACTATTTCTGGGCCTCCAGAACTCTATGTAAAGAAACAGTGATGGCGCCAGCTACAACGGAATGATAAGGTAATTGGTGTCACCAGTGAGACCACTTGCTTCTTAAGCCTTGGCCAAACTGGGCAACATTGTCGGGCAACATTCACAAATCCCGGATGTTGCTCAAATGTTGCCTAGTTTGGCCAAGGCTTTACTTCATTTTGGTGCTATAAACTAGGTGTTTTTCGTTGGGCAAGTCTTATGAATATGACCTAAAACTTCTGAGTGACTTTCTTTTATCAAATCTTAGAAGATCGATGTGGACCATGTATTGACAAAAGTATGAGAGATTAACCCTCCATGTCACACCCCTTTTCGCCGCCACTGCAAAAAACAGGGCCATGATTAATAGACACCACTGCAAAATTTGCAGGGTATAAATCGGGTGAAGGTGGGTGAAGGTGGGTTGCTGATGATGGCAGACTTGAAAAATCACGAAAAGCTTTGATTCATGAATATAACGAATATGATTAAAAGTTGGAGGGGCATTTCCTGCCGTTTTGACTAAACTCTCACATAATTTTAGAGTTTTCTACAACCCAACATTAACAAGACTGGGTAAGGGCCAGGGACGAATTTACCGGGGTTCTAGGGGGTGCGGTGTCCCCAAAAAATTTTGTTTTCTTTAGTAAATTTTGCTTTGATTCGGTAAAAAGCATTTTTGATGGCCAGTAGTAACAAAATAATGCAAAAATTTACTTTATTCATCTTCTTATCGTTTTCACCTTGAAGTAAATAAGCTTAATTCTTAAAAGGATATTTTCGTCATTTTCCAGACATCTGAAAGGTGGGACACCAAAATCAAATAATTTTCAACCCCTCCCCCCCTAATCCTTGCCGCTTAATCTGTCTCTGGCCAGGGCAAGGACTTTGGTCCAAAAATAATTTTGCTTTTTGGCTGTCTGATGTGTTAAGTGCTTTGTTGCTTTGTGTTGCTACTGAACAAAGATAAAAACCTGTTTTGGATTCAAGTATGCCGATTCCTTGGGCCACTGACGGAAGCTTCCACTATATGACGGGCTGTTAGTTCCAACTCCTATTGCTGAGTCAATACTTCCGCAATCATCCTCGTTGTTTCCAAGTATGCCAATTCTAATTTGAAACTGATTTCTATCATCTTTGATATTGAATCCTTGCCTGTTGCAGTTTATTTGCAAGGGTTCGCTGATTTCTGGCACCAAGTCTTTCCACGCTTGCCTACTCAGTTTCGTATCTGAACTCTGATCAGATGAAAATACATCAAGCAAAGATGACGACAGCTTTGGTATCTTCAACCACTTAATGGTCTCTATTGCAGCACCTTTAGTCTTCATTCCAATGCACACAGTTTGGAAATCAACACTTTTAAAGGCATCAAACTTGGCATTTCCATCATTGAGGTTTGTGTCTGTGTATCTGTGCAGTTCTCCATTTGTCCAGAGGGGCGAGTTTGAGACTAAAGTGTTCTGGTAAAAAAGAAGCTACAAGTTCAGTGACATGAAAGAAAATCCCACAAAATGAAATTAAAATCCATCACATCATCAAGTACCTTAATTCTGACTGCATCTTTTAGTTAGATGTTTTATTAATTACCGCCCTTCCCCTGGCGAGAAAGGTCCTTTTGCATAGCAGTCCGTTGCTCATTGCGAGAAATGCTACGATGGGGAAGGGGAAGGGGATGAGGAGGGAGGAGGTGAGAAGGGGCGTTGTGTGTAAGTGGCGTGGCTTGGGGCTTCGATTCAAACATGTGACCGAGTAGCTCATTTGGTAGAGCAACGAAGTACAGAGTAACTGGTTGCAGAGATCGATAACTGCCCTGGCTGTTTCACTCGATCACAGTTTCTCTCAGTATAAATTCCTTTATCCTTTGTATGATAAGCCGACCCTTTGTGAACCCCGCAACCGACCTGAAACTTGGAAGAGTCCAGGAAACAGGATGCATTTAGGAATCAAAGTTGTTGTAAATCGATAATATTAGCCTGCAAGTAGTGGCAGTTCCAGGTACTACAGAATGGGAGGGTTCACTTGCCACGCCCCTTTGCCTCGTTTCAGTGCTTTTATACGAGGTTAATTTTTCAGGAAATATGATCTACCCCTACCTAACGCCTTGTAATCCATTTCTAGAGGAAATGTGTTGAACATGTTCTGGCTGTTTATAAAAATTTCAAATTCATTTTCGGAATAAACAACATAACTTCGAGGTAATCCTTGAAGCAAACTAACTTATCGGTCTCAGAAACTTTTTCACTTGATTCTCATTCTTCAAAAGGGGCGCATAATTTCCAAAAAAGGGGCGCCAGACTTGCTTCAACTCGTTGAGGGAGGGGCAACTGCCCCTAGTTGCCCCCCTTGAATCCGCCACTGAATAAAATGCTGACACAGTTTTGAACCATTTGAAAGCAAGTCAGCATTTAATCAACCCTAAAATGTTTTGTTTTCGAGTCTGACTGATAAATTTGGAAAGAATCGATCTTATAGGCTCAGTTGACATTCAGCAAAATTGCAAGTTGGCAGGTTGACTTAAATAGCTAACATTAATGACTTCCTTACCCCATGAATGCCACAGTGATTGACGTTCTCTAATATTTCTATCATTTTTTCCCTTCTATATCTAGGCAATTAAAACATTAAGGCTAGGCAAGGCAGCAGCTACTTCATATGATGCCAGGCATAGAAGAAAAAGACACAAGGTCATCGAGTTACCTCTATAAATGGCACTCACAAAAAATTTAACCATTCTGTCACTCAAGTCAACAAAGGGACAAAGAACAAACCAAGAAAATAACTGTTATTTAAGTTACTTAACCAAACAAATAAAATAAAATAATAAAAAATAGATATCGGGTAGCTGCATTCAGTCAGGTCGTTTTGTTCCTCTGATAAAGGATATTGTAGCTTCCATAATTATTTTGCTGGCAAATTCATTCAACAATGGAGGTCCATAGAGAAGCAGTGTGCATAAGGATTTTGAATCATATTGTGAAATGTCTAAACCGGGAATTTCTGAGTGTTGACCAAGGAGATCACAACGCATTATCAGGGGCGTCACTTGAGGAGGGGTATAGGGGGGGGGGTGTTTCACCCTTCAACCACGAAAATTGGACCTTCTCGCAGGGCAAAAGTGATTTTCCCAGGGCAAATGTTTTCTACCAATGGGTCTTCTTTGTTTTTTTTATAACTTTAACAAGAAGTATGCTATGCTTGGAATTTGTCTGTTCCAAACGTTAAATGCTTAAGTCTACCAGTGACACAAAATAGGTATTGCCAGTGTAAGCTAAGCTTGGAATAGATTTCTAAATAGATTCTGATTTCTTTTCACTGTGGACTTAAGTGTTACACCCTTGGTCGATATTAGCGTCTTATTTTAATAACCATACAAAAAGACAAGTACCGCTTGCCAGAAAACTAAGAAAAAAGATGTAATCCCAACCGTGTGCCTAAATAAAAGCGGCGCCTGTCAGAATAGAAATACTACAGTACATTAAATGTTGCTTGAAAGCTTGTGACTATAAACCGAGTGTGACACTTTAAACGGCGTTATTTGGGTTTAAATTTTATTGAATAGTTTTGCATAGTTGGGTCTAAATTTGATCTGGCTGTAACCAGTAGTGTGATTTTAAGCGAAGTCGACTGTGTACTGTCTTTAATATGAATTTTATTTTTTTTGGATGACATAGAGTGTATTGTATAAATTCCTGTAGGTTTTCAAGCTTGTGTTGCCAGAAAAAAATTATGTCATTGATAAATTTTTTCCAAAATATGTACGACGCCTCATCGGGACACTGCGGTGCCTTAAGGGATGTTAATAAAGTTTACCAATACACTCTTTTTATAAGAACCAGTAAATTGAAGTTCAGGCTGGCTGTTCTAAATTTTTTCGAAAACCTGAGGATGGATTGTTCGTAATTTGTTCTTAAATTATTGCGCTCTAGGGAAGTTTTCAAGCCTCGTTTGCCAACAAAGTGAGTGAAACATCCTTTATTTTACAACCAGTTTGAAAGTTCGCCGAATAAGGACCCCTAGATGGTTAAAAACTCCTCGTCTTTTAGATGAAACATTGTTCAAAGTTAAATTTTACAGCAGCACAGCCTCCGCTTGGTTTTAACTTTTGACCAATTTAGAGGATTGTGTTTTAATAAAATTGTTCATATAAAAAAGAGAGTGTACAGGCAATATAATTATGCTTGAGAATAAAGATGACCATTTGTTTTGCTTTATATGCAGCGGGATGGTTTCCCCATAATGATTTTTAATGGCATTGAGGGAAGCTTTTGTACACTCATCTTAAAAAACGTAGGATGCTAGTGTGCATATCAAAAGCATGTTGTAAAAAGTAAGGGCATGCTCTTTAACTTCAGGATGAAGGGTTGCCTCACTCATTGTAAAACTTTATCTTGCTCGCCTCCCCAAGGTTAGGCAAACTCGCCTCCCCAACGTCGGGAACTGGTGGAGACAATAGGCAAAGGCCTAAGTGGGTAGGAGTTACCTTGATAATTATTGTAGTGTTATGAGAACCGCTCCCCACATTTTCAGCTTTTGCCAGGGCAGGAGAAAATGTTCATTATCTTATTTTGCAGTTCCGAAATCCTGATTAATTTGGAGCTAGAAGTCCATTTTCACAAAGAGTGGAGTAAATTTTGTCGATAACAGTTTTTTGAAGATCTTTCCAAGAATCGGAAGCAGAGAAATAGGCCTGTAGTTTTTTTTACACTGCATGCTGCCCTTTTTGTGAATGGGAACGATGTTTGCCTTATTCCAAGTCGATGAATAAATCTCTGTATCAAGACTTTTTTAAAAATCCGGCACAGAGGCTCAATAATAGAGGAACCATAGGCTTCTATCATTTGGGTAAGAACCTAATTTAGAAGATATTAGTACTAGCCTTTACAAATAGAGAAAACTTAATTGAGTCATGCAATTGCTCAGTGATGCTGATCGAAAATTTTATAGTCCATTTTTTGGGGTTAAAATTTTCAAAAAGTATTGTTAACAATTTTATCATGGACAAGGCAACAGTGATTGCAAATTTTGAATCTTTAAATGTAGCATTAAGTAAGTCAAAGGCAGTATTGATAAGTTCAGTTTGATGGGGCTTCATTCCCCTGGTACTTACTGTTGTCCCATCAACCTTCATTGCTAGTGTCCAACCTCCTTGGCCACAGTCGCCATCCATCATACAATAATGCTGTCCAATCTCATCCAGCGAATAGATTCCGCTTGTTGTAGAGCCTCTGGTGTAAATTCGTTTACAGCTGCGCTTGGCTGAAATGCAAATTTATAAAGCTGCAATAAGTCTCACACCTATGCTTTAAATTTTCGTATTGTACATACATGAAGTCTCATATAAAACAAAGATTATCCTAAGTGAAAGTTTAGGTTCTGTATGCTTTGACAGAGCTAGTATTTAAATGGACTGATATTGGATGAGATTTAAATGGATAGAGGTACCGTGGCACTAAATGGATCATTTGAAAAGTTTTCAGGGGATTATTTAGGTTTACCTTCTAATATATTTTTATAATCCATTAAATGTATTTATAATCCATTAGATGTATTTTTACAATTTTTACTTTCTCTGTCAAAGCTGAAAGAGCTTTCAAATTTCCTAATCGCCAACTCATTTGACTTATAGATTAAGAGATGTAATGCAGTTAATTTTTGTGGGAATTCAAATAATTTGAGAAAACCAAGTCAACTATATAATCTCATTCCGTATCATTACTTTAGAGCATGAGGGCAGCTAGGACTTTGACATTGGGGGGCCCGAAATGTTATTTTACAAACATATAAAAAATGACTATATTAATAATAATGTACAGAGGTATTGCACAAACATGCACAAACCAACACATTCGCGGGAGTAGGGGTAACGAGGCAACATGTGCACATTTTCAAACTCAATACCATCTGCAAACGTTTTGTTTTTGGGACCTCTAGAATATTGGGAGGCCCAGGCCCCCTCTGAACCCCCGCTTGCTTCCTCCTGCTTTAGAAGACAATAGCTTGCAACACAACATAGTTCGAAAAATATTCAAGAAACATAAAATTAAATTATTGTTAAGTTTAATTTTTATCAGGCTTACGAGAACCTCAATATACTAGATTGCGTGCTGTACAATGTAATAGAAAAAAAACTATGAAAATTCAGTAATAAATTGTACTAGAAATAAAATGATAGATCATTAATAGATCTTTTTGTTATAAGATAATTTGTATTTTATCCTAGAACAATCTTCTTAAGTCCATAGTTATTTTCTCACGAAAACTTGTTCATAATCAGACGTTTTTCCTCGGAGATTTGGCGGACAAAGCATCCGTTTGTAAACAAATTATGTTTCCACTTTTCGTGGCATATTGAAATGTTTACGGTGTTAAACTTTTAAAGGCTCCGTTGTCAAGATACCTTATTCAAATGAATGATAGACGATAACAACCCATGTTGGTATACACACTTTTTTATACAAGAATATTTTCTATAAGTATATTAACGCTAAAAATCGCTGAAATTTAAGATAATGTCAGGCTCAAAATTATTCTTAGGCTCAAAATCAAAAAAAATTTAAGAACATTGAAGCTCAGCAAAAATCAGGTATTCATTTAAAAAAACGTATCTTTGCAATTGGCCTACCGATTACACGGAGACACTCACGAATACTCATGAATATGGAATGAAATGGAGACCTATACGGTATATGGTAAACTTTTGACATATACAATAACATACTGTATTGGTCTACCGATTACACTGAGACAATTGTGATTACAGTATGAAATTAAGACGCAAACGGTAACATCTTGAGGCAAATACGATATAATAAGATACCGTATTGGCCTACTGAAATCGATGAAGTTCCCCAATGCCAATATGAACAGAAAATTATTATCGTGTGAGCGACCATATTCGATGCAATTTGGATATTGACCCACTTGTATTAAGTATATTCTTTCAGTAATACTGTATAAGATAAAACCTTTATCGTAAATACGAACAAATCTGATCAAAATTTAATGCTGATGAACACGTATGAAATGATAACGCTGACCAACACTGTATGAAATCGTTTTCGTGTAGGCGATCAATTCTGATACAAATTTGATATTGATTTTGTACGTTTTGCACGAACTAGATGAAAAATTTGTCACATAGACGACTAGGTCTGTTATAAACATTTGATGCTGATGCTCATGTATGAACTGACAACGCTGATCAACATGTTATGAAGTGAAATCTTCATCGTGTACACGACTAAATCAGAGCCAAATTCGATTCGAATCCACGATGATGCCACCTGTCCTTTTATAAGGGGGGCCTAATATAAGTTTGCGGCTTCACGACCCCATTTCTACGTGCGATCTACGGATTTGGCAATGGGTTTTCTGCAGGTTACGGCTTCGTTAGATTACGATTACGACATGCGTCTTGCGTCGTTAGATGACGTGAAATGTCAGCTTGTTTGTGTTTGTGTTTGTATGATGTTTGTGTTTGGTCAAATGCGACGTGAAACAGAGTGAGAACCAAAATAACTTGACATAAAGTTACTTCTAGCAATGTTTCCCTTTATTCTTAGCGAGTATTCACTTATTGTGCCACGACACGTTTTGCAATCCTTGTGCATTGTTTTGCGGCTTTTAGACCTCATACAATAGGCCTCCCAATAATAGTAGCCTTTTTGCGTATCCGTTAACAAGATAAACTATTTCATATCGTACTTGTTAACGTCTTCACTTCATACCTTATTCGTCAGCGTCTCCGTGTTAAAGGGACACTCTAGCCCAAAATTTTTATTTCAGAATACGAGGAAATCAGACCTCCTGAAAACGAATCTGTTATTATTTTTTTCATATCTTTAGCCGTTTTGTAGTTATTAGCGTTTGTAAATTGGTCATTGAGTTGAATTGTTTATGGTATCATTTGTATATGGTATGATATTAGTGTTCATTTAAAAATGGTATCGTGTAAACAGTTTTCTTATTTACGGATGAAGATGGGTCTAATTGACATTCTTAACTAAATTGCATAATCATGTTTAAAATGAGCAGTGTACATAAAATGAAATTAAAAAAGTTTGATCTGTCTATACGGTCCATTGTAAGTGGGGCAAAGGGGCATTTGCCCCTGCGTCTGTTAGCAAATAGGAATCCGCTCGTAATTAAATTGTCTCAACTCATAATTAGACTCCTAGTAGCATGGCAATTTTTGCAAAAACAAATCATATTTGTACTGTAAAAGTTTAACAATGCTTTACAAATATGAACACTGAACCAGAACACTGTTCAATAAGCATAGCTTCTCAGTGTCCTAAAACTATCTTCAGATGCTAGGTAGAAGCAAATTAAAAAATATAAAATAAACATGCTGCCTTACAATACAAAGAAAACAGGCAAATTTTGTAAATTTTCGGTGGAACTGTAGCTGTTAAACTGAGTTGAGAGTAGGGGGTTTCTACTTAGATCAAGACACTACTATTACTCACGTAATGCAGAGCAATAGGTAGAAATGTTTTCCATTGAGCAGGCAATGCAACGATAGCCAGGGCATACGCAGTCATCAATGCAGACTTCGTTTTCCTTGCAAGGCTGCTCTCTTTGGCAAAATGATCCAATCTGAAATCAAAATTAATTGTAAGTAACAGGTTATGCCTTGACAGAAGAATGACCAGAACTGGCGGGAACAGTCTCATATCATTTTTGGGTATGTTATTGAAGAAATAAAAGAGGAAAAACTAAAGACAATGTTCTTCTTTTACGCTTTTAGAATTTTCTTTTAACGCTTTGAAAAAAATGGTAACTTTTTAAGGATTTTTTTATATGCCACTTAACTCTTTTTCGTGCAAAATGTGACCAACGTGTTTCTGAATAATAGGGGTAGAAGTTAGATATCAGCTTCTGGAAGGTATCGTTTGTATTGCGCTCTATTCTATGCGTTTTATTAAGGACAGTCTCTGTCTTATGTATTTTAATTTTGCATCGTTTTCAGAATAATGTTGATTTTGCATCGCTCAAAATTTCAGAATAATATTAAATATCAAACGCAATGCCTAAGCAGTGAAAAATACATTCTGCCAGCTATTTGTTTATTATTAAAGGCAGCAGAAAGATACTTATATGGCATAAGCCGTCAGTCAGTCAACTACAGAGTACCAAAGCGATGATGTCATAAAAATAATCTATTTTTAGAATTTTTGAATTTTGATGACATAAGTTGAAAGAGCGTCATGAAATACCTGAAAATATACAAAATTAATTTAATTTGTCACAAATTGGCTGAGATATGGCCACTCCCCTCTCGAGCACAGGCTCTTGCCCCATCAAACCTCTGTAATTTGGACTTGATTAATAACTTTATGAACCAGGCCAGAGTAGCAGTAATCCGTTAGCTAACTTTGAATCTTTCATTGACCATATCTCGCCCAATTTTGAACATATCCAAATGATTTTGCTAATTCAAAGGTTGTTTATGTCGTTCTTTCCGATTATGTGGTCAAATTTTAGAAATTCAAAGAGATTTTTTGATGACGTCACACTTCGCTACTCTATTAGCCAATCAATAACTGTGTGAGTTGCATCACATTTATTGATTGGCCAATCTTTGATTGACAGCGGCTTAGTTTTAGTCACTTTGATATCTGCCAATTGCCAATGAATGAAGAAACATCTTTAAAGAAGACAACGCATTTCAAGCGCAGCAACTAATTTGGTATGCTTACCAGGGTCGTTTTTTGATTTGTCGCGTAATATGTCCAGTCACTCTTCTTGACCAGATCGTTAGGCTTGGATACGTTTGTTTCTCTGCTTAGCTCACAGTTTTCACTACCTGAAACTTTGTAATTCAATGACTGACAATTGTCCGTGTACATGCAGTGAACCTTGCAATCCTCAAGGGACATTGTCAGTCTTACAAATACGTTGTGATCTAACGCATAGCCAGCTGCGGAAATTGAGAAGTTCGCTTCTGTTTTGCACGGGAGCCGTAGAATCCAGCATGTTGTCATGTGGCAGAATAAGCTAAAAAGTCATTATTTTTTTTAATAGAGGCACAGGTGGGTAATTTGGGGGTTGACTTAATCCAGTGGCATCGCCAGACAAAGAAATTGGGATGGACAAACAATATTTACTCGGCCACGCCCTTCAGACACTTGGAAAACGTGGGGAACGCCCTTTTTAGCATTTTTGATCTATTTAAAATCTTTGGAAAAGCAACTTTTTTCAAGAACGAAAATCTGGTCACCCTCCTCCCTCCCCCTCAAAGGTTTTTCAACAAGTTTAAACAAAAAAGGAATCGATAGTTTGGAGTCCAGCCGAGTTTTCCATCCCGAGTTCACCCCGTTGGGACGCCACTAATATCATCTCCAGCTTTGGCAACTTCAAGGTTAGAGCTTAACTCTGACTTAACAGCATAGGGTCTCGGGCAAATTATTTTGAAAGTCAACCACTTCTTGAAAATGAATGTTTCTTGAATTAAGAAAAACAATCGTTTACTTGAGTCTATTTTGTCGTTAAAAAGAATTTAGAATAGTTAGTTTTGCAACCTGTTGGAAAATTTCGAAAAGTTTTACTTCTTGTCAATCTGTATTAAAACAGAAAATTGTTTTGTTAGTTATTCGAGAGAATTAATCCATAAAATTGCAAAATTATTTGATATGTTGATTGTTTTGAAAGTTATTTCAACGTGTTAGAGCTTTTTCTTGAACACAATGACCAACAAATATGAGGACAGTCAAGGGGCACAATATGAGGACATGCACTCTTGTAAAATGCGAACGAAATTTTCATCTAAAAATGATTTCTTCGGATATTCAGATAAAACATCAGGATTCTTCTACGTTGTACAAGATTTCCATGGAGTGAATTGCTGCTCGGAGCCAGCGATAAAAATTAGCGACGGGAATGATTTTAGCCATTTCCCGGGGGGGGGGGGGTACCCCCATTAAGGCCTAACAGGGGGTCCAGTCCGTTTGAGGGTCTTACCAAATGGCCCATTTTTGATAATAACTAAACTACTCAGTTTAGCTTGGGTTTTGTTATAGATAATGAATAAGATTTTTCTTTCCCGAAACAACAACAATCAATTATGAAGAAGTTTGTCTAAAAAGGACCAAGGGCGCACAAAGAAATGGATGCTACCAAGGAAATAATTTCGCTTTTTATGCTACCGTTTGAAGGTTTTTGTCAAAAAACACTACCATTTGAGGGTATATTTTTAAAATTTTAGCGTTGGCCCTCTTCGACCCTGACCCCCCTGTCAGGCCATAATGGAAACCTTCTATTCAACTAAACTTAGATTCATGTAACTGAACTCTTCGGTTGGAAAACCAGTTGAGTCTGCGCGCAGGCTAACTAAAGTAGACAGCACATAAGGCTTTTTATCGGTCTTCTTATACCTCAAAATCGCAATTACAAACACAAAACAGATCAATGTGCCTCAAGCAGAAACTGTCATTTTTGCAATACGACTAGCAAATAGTTTGATCCTAACAAAACTAGCTTTTTCACTAAGAAAGTTAAACGGCTTTACTGCACTTTAAAGATGGAGACCGTTTTGTTTTAATATCAGATATTCATATCTAGACTTTAATTTTTCTATTTAACATATTGTTTGCAATGTTTCAGTGTACAGATACGGACAATTCTATTTCAAAATAAAAGCGACTATTTCATGGCTTCTGGAATTTTTGAAATAAAACAAAATGTTTGAATATATAGAAGGGAGGTTATGTTAAACGTTTTTGACACGATATTTGGTTTTCTCTCCCTTTGAGCCAATTTATTAACGGAATCAGATTAAACTATACATCATTCGATGCACAAGAATGTGGCGATTCCAACCATATCAAAACAATTGGCAAAGCATGTAAAATGACACTTTAAATAAGCCTGTTTAAATAAATAGAACCGTACATGGGATACATGCAATATTGTAAATGAGACATGCGAGCACAACCGCAAAGCAACGTAAAAAAATTATGGAAACCTTCGTTAAAATGGGATCCAGGGGTGTAGTGATAGGGAGGCTCAAGGGGGCTGAGACCCCCCTTGCTAATGCCAAAAATTTGCAAACTTCTACCTTTGCTATTGTTTTCACAACATTTTATGCAAGAGCCCCCCTTGTTATTTTGATAGCACAACACCACTGATGGGATCTCTTCCTTTTTCAAAATGTCTATTGGTTCAAACATGGCTTCATTTTGTGCCTTGAAATTTCGGCTAGTAGAATGTGAAGAAATCAGAAAAATTGATGTTTTCATCCAGAAAACGTTTACCGTAACCTTACGCCTTGGATATCAACATCGAAAATAATAATAATCATGCTCACCTTAAAACAAACAGGACCAGATAAAATCCACTTTCATCCATTTCTTCACATAATCCTAAGGTTTCTTGTACTGTAATGTTTTGTGGGCTTGAATCGTTATTTGTATTTCTACAACATACCTGTGCTAATGTGGAGCGTTATAAATTATTTAAATGTTTTCATACAAAGCGTACAGGTCCTTTTCTTACTCGCAATAGCAGTTTCTTCAAAGAAACTAGGTGGAAGAAATGTCAAATTACGTTGAATAAATATAGCCCATGTGTCAGTACATTTATTCCATTAGCACACTGTGCAGTCCATTTATTCTCTATTAGTGTTGGTTTGTGGTCTCTGAACCCAAAACATGTACCAGCAATTTGATCATTAAAGACAGGGCCCCTGGGTCTTAAAAGCTGCTTGCGTTGCTCTAAGAAATCTTAATGATTTTATAAATTTCTTCCAATCTATGAACGTCAGGAGCTGAAAATTCACTAAAACAGGGAAACATGCCCTGTAAAGACATGCTCAGAATGTGAAATGTCAGGAAATTCGCAGTATTCAGCCATGCTATTAAAGAAAGAAGTCAGATACATTGAAAAAATATCTTCTGAGTTTGGTTTAATATCTTAGCTGGAACTCTTCCATACGGAGTGGCCTCTTTTTGCTTTAATTTCCTAATTTGCTTTTCACCCTCCCTGACAGATGTCGTTTGAAAGTCGAATTCATTGGCCTCACTAAGATTACCTCTTATTCTTTGAATACTCGGATAAGATTGATATTTTCTTACAGCCCAGGGGCGCAGTGGCTGGGGGGGCACAGGGGGCAGCTGCCCCCCCCCCCCCGGCAAAAATTTTGTCGGATAGTAGGAAAATCCAACGTTTGTCGGAAAATTTGAAATATTAGACAAAATGTAAGGCTTTCATCGATCCTGTCCAAAAGGTCGCATATTTTTCTAAACCTGTCGTAAAATAGGGCATGCTCAACTCTTCTTACTAATTTTCATTACAGTATTTACGCTCTGGTCTCAGTTATTTTATAAACTCTCATTTCCGACAGTTCATTTGGTTTCATTAAGTTCAACTCAGTTCATTTCGAAATTAATTCGCTGGTGTTGTAGAAGACGCAAAAAGTTATTGTTTTTGCCATGACTTAGATAGAAGAGCAAAATTTTGCCTTGCTGAATGTTTTCAAAAAACAATTGAAAGGCAGTTGTGGTTGCGAAGAGTTACGGCCTGGATGACGAAAAATTAAGAGATGAGAACAGCTCTTTCCTCAATAATTACCGTAAATTTAGGAAAGTTAGAGAGAAGAGTAGCCCTCAGCTGGCTGCAGGAGAAAGTCTTAAGCCCCTGCCAAACCACTCGATTTTTCACTCGATTTTTTAATCGACAAGAAATCGAGTGAAAAATATAGTCGTTTGGCCACCTTGTCGAGCAAATCAGTTGGCGTCGAGTGATGTCGAGTGAAGTTTGATCTTTAGCAAAAAAGTCGAGTGAAAAGGTGTCGTCGAATGAAAATCGAATCGTTTGGCCACCTTGTCGAGTGAGTCGAGTGAGCGCGTGCGCAGTTATCATCTCTTATGCTGGGCAGGGAAGCATACTTCCCTGGGTCTTATGTCGCTCGAGTTCGTCAAGAGATTGTAAAAGGATATTTGCACGCAAGATAAACACGGCAGCCGATTTGCGTTTCTTTGCCTTCATTTTTTTGGCGTGAGTGAAAAGTCGAATGAAAAATCGAGCGAAAGATCAAATCGTTTGGCCACCCATACTCGACTTCGCTCGATTTTGAGATCAATTGTTGAGAGAAAGATCGAGCGAAAAATCTAATCGTTTAGCCAAGGCTTTGAATAGAGAAAATTTTCATTCAGTTCTTCAGTCTTCAGTTAAGTGCAACCTGCAAAGTGCCTTTCCACAGCTGGTATCGTCACTTTGCCAATAGGTTCAACAAACTATGAAAGAGCTTTTTTAAATCGGCTATGGTCTGTAAAAAAATCGGCTATGGTCAACGATGGGACAAGACCGCCTTTCCTCTCTGATAACAGTCAACGTTGAAAGTGATATTTTACAGTCGATAGACTATGGAGACATCATCGATTTGTATGCTGCCACACCTCTTTTGAGAAAGATGCTGCTTGAGTAACAGTTTATATAAATATCATTTAAAGAAAAACTATTCTTTTGGACGTGTTATATCTATTTAAGGTTTAGCATAAATAAGTGCAAAGTAATTATGATGCGATTAAAAACTTGCCAAAAAAACTTTCTGCTATAAACAGCTTTAAACACTAACGTGACAGTTTATTGTCTAGTATAGCGAGAAGACTTGTAGGGTGTAAATGTATAACTAGTTGCAGTTAGCGATTTATATTTGGTAGGTTTTGTTAGAAGAAAGGCTATTGTTGAACTTGAAGGTGTATAACGAACGATCCATTCGTTAACGATTTCCAGATCCATTCGTGATATTGTAGTATCAAGTGTTGCAGTATATGCAGCAAGGGTAGTCTTCAAGGAATGTATTGAGAAAAAATTTGTCGGAAAAATCATAGTTTTATCGGAAATTTTTTAGCTTTGCCCACCCAAAAAGTTAACTCCCACTGCGCCCCTGTATAGCCCTCTCAACAGGGTCAGTGTCCTAGATAATAGGGGACACATTTCCTGTATTTTTTGACAATCCTGATGTCTCCGTAATGTTTACAAAGTATACGGGGCCTCGTTATCAATAAGTGTGGAAGTCCGATTATTTTTTTAGAAACTGAGATAAAAGTAATTTCCTAAAACTCTCTGTAAAAAAGAAAAAGGAACGGATCCAGAAGAACCAGACCTTTTAGGTAAGATATGGGTACGATCCACAACGGACCGAAATCGGATCTCTCTTTTTAAGCATGCGCAATGACAAGATAATTGTTAATTTTCTTTTTTGCGGGAGAATATCTAAGATGGCATCATTTGCAAGCAACGACAAGCGTTCATTTTTACATTGACAGACGAGGAGACAGCTTTGTTTATGAAAGTAGTTATGGATTACAAAGCTGCTAAAATGCAAAATGGAGAAGACTGGGAGACTGTTATGTCGAAATACGAATACATTCTACGTAAATTTTTCGAGGCCTATCCAGAAACAGCAACAGAGAACTTTCCGAATAGCCAGGATAAAGAAAAAGTTACAAAAGAAAATGCGAAAATAAAATAAACAAGATGAAGACAGGATTCAGAAAGGCTGTCGACTGTGGAAAATAGAGTAGGGCTGGGAGAGTAGTTTCTTTGTTGTACGGAGAGTGCTTTGCTTTATTGCGTACAATTGAAATAGCCTCCATTGACCCCAGTAAAAGTCTCGTTTTACTGCCGTGCCTTTGCGGATCCGTATCTTCCCGTTTACACGGCGCCGATGAAGGTACGGATCCAAATGGATTCGCTTTTGAATCGTACCCAAAAAGAGACGGATCTCTCCCAGAAAAGGTACGGATCCTATCGTAGCCAGCTTGGGTACGGATCTATCCGTTCCCGTGTAAACGGGGCCTTATTAAATGGGTCGAACAATACATTTTTTTACTATGTTTATGAATAATTAGAATTTTTGCTAATTTTTTATGACAAGTAAACGTCCTCAATCATAACACAACGTCTTGATTTTCGTACTACCCGAGGCGGCATCATAGTTACCACAGAAGGGTGAGAAAAAGTTAAAATATGAGTTATTTCAGTTCGCTGAAAAATACACTCTAGGATGCAATTTTACCCATGCAACATAATCGGACAGGTTTTCTTCAGATCGGGACAAATCGCTCGCATCCTGTTGTTGTAAAATAGTCTTGATACCGGAACTTATCGGGACGGCTAGGAGTTGTGAATAAAAAAGGAGTCCAGTAAATGAATTCTCATCACGTCTTGGCCCAACATCACAAAGAAAGGGCATGGCACATTAACATCAATGCTGAAATTGTTTCTAGCGATCACCTCGCAATAACCTTCACCTTTACAATATTTTTCAGTACTTAAAGCCTTGTATAAACTATGTTTTGTTTATACTGCTCTTTCAATTCCATTTATAAAATAAGTCGTAATGTTGATAATTTTACATTTCTTGATAGATGTATAAGGTTGCGTAGAGCAGCCTTCTTTTCTTTCGTAAAGTTAGGGTGCAATGTTTTTGATGGAATCATCCATATCAATTTCTGAAACTTACACAGGTTGAGATTCTGCATTTACGCAATGATAAGAAACTCGTGTAAGAGAAACCGTGTGATACCATATTAAACTTTCGAAAAAATATTGGGGCCCCTGTTGCATTCATGGGCCCACGGGTACAGAGGGCTTAAAAAAACTCACATCATATATAATTGAAAGACGACGGTTTGCGAAAATTCTCGTTGCAAAGAGACAGGCCAGAGTTGTTATGATTCAGGAAATTCATGATTGAGAAATATTTTCATGAATAAGATATCTTAATTATATCCATTTCAGTTCAGTTTCAATCCATGACTTTTGATAACACGACTTTCGAAACCTTCAAGAAAATATATTTGAAACGAAAAGGGAGTTTCCAAATTTTTTATTACTAGCAATTGATCATTTTCATACAGATTCTGATTTAACCCTTTCTTAATAAAGGCATTGTCTAGAAAATAGGAGCCACCATTGCATGTTCGTAAATTGCAGAGTGAGAGATATCTCGTAATGCGGTTGTGCAACAGGTAGCACAAATGGAACATCTTTTCTATTGAAGTCGATGTTGCAGACTGCAGACAGACAAAGTCATTTGACATTATGAATACTAGAATGCATATATATACAATTTAACGTGTCAACATTATTAAATTAAAGATGACAGGGCCGCCAAGAGGTGGGCAGAGGGGGCAAATTGCATCAGGACTTCGAGGTTTAGAGGGCCACATAAAGTAATTAATTCCATTTCCAGAAGGGATTTAACCAAACGTAACAACAAAATATGCCTGAAATAGTAAAAAAGGTTTTACACAGTTTCAAGAAAATAACTGCAAGAGACATCTTGAAGTGCATTTTTAGCTAATTTAAAGGGCGAAGCTGCATAAATTTTCTACTCGCTTCGCTCGCAGGAGCCTCTACTTCTGATTTTGCACTTCAACCACCAAAACTCTTGGTAGGCCTGCCAACACCTGTAACAAGTTGATCTCTTACATTGCATTTGCTCTGACAGAAACCTGGCTTTAAAGGGTGAATATCGTCAAGAGATATTATAATGATTTGTGAAGCTGGAAATTTGCCTTAGAATAAGCTCTGCGCCTGCACAATATCAAGGCAGGAGGGGCAGTGCTGGTGCTGAGGGCAAAAAGTACAATTTTTTTCCCTCTACCATAATAGAGTAGTTATGAGAGATTGGGGATGTACAAAATGAAATAAATGACATTGATCTGCTCCACCCATACAGCTTGGTTTTTTCAGTAAAATGCTCTACGCATAGGCATAATTTTGACAAAATTATCCATGCAAGTGGGTATTAAATGTCCTTATCATTATTCTAAATTTTTGATTAGACGAAAATCATAAATGGGCTGGCTTTTATTGTCCTCTTAGTCTCAAAACCCCATGGTTGCAGAATCATCGAGAATGCAGCATGGAAAAAAATTATCATATAAAACAGAGGTAAATCAAATAAATGTTTACTGCAACGTGTTTCTTATATTAAGGCAAAAAAGCGTATCATTCTCGTTCTGGCAACGGGCAAAAAAGTCATTATCTTATAAGACGCCGTTGGTTTTTGAAGTTTATTATTCTCTTCTGAAAAATAATTTTCCTTTATGAAAGGTCAACAGCAAAAAAAGGAAATTTTCTATATTTTTTTAATTTTTAATTGGAATTAACACAATGATAGGGGCCAAACAAGTCATCAACTATCTACAAGATTAGGCAGTGCTTGCCCCTCTGCCCCTCCAGGAAGAGGGCTGGGGCAGCTTCCCTGCAGCCCTTCAGGATAGGCACCCCTTGTTGGCCATATCTCATCCGATTGCTAACACAGTTAACTTCCAAAGTATTTCATGGTGACTTTTAGGTTGTGAGGTCTGAATTAAAAAAGTCAAAAAGAGATGATGCCACACTTTAGAACTCTCTATGTGACAACTTCAGGTGCATCGCCTTAACCTTGTATTTCTTAATGTTCTGTTAGCTTTTTGAAACTTTCAATGTCCTCTTATCTTATGATGCTCTACAATCAGTCAGATTCTGGATGTTGTATATTTAGGGTTTTAAACATCTTTTTTATTCAGTTTCAATTAGTTATGCCAGTCTAATAGCTGTTATTCCTAATACTTTCAAGGGTTTCGCAACCCTTTTTGAAACCAATTTCTGAAGATTCCTTAAATCAGGTCGAATACAGCCCTGTGCTACCGATGGTGCTAGTGCGTATAAGCTACAATACCAAGCAAGCAGAAAGTGTCTTAGTAGCCTCTTCTATCAATTATCAATTTACCAACATGAAAATTATCAAAAGAAACTGTTTCTGCTCCTGTTTCTTAATCACGAGAAAGCTGGAACACTTGGTCCAAGGTCTTCAAATGTCATTGGATGAAAATGTAAGCCTGAATTTTGGCATAGGCAGTTCCACTGTAAGTTGCACCAATATGTCCATCTAGACCCACTCCAATTCCAGAATCTGGCGAGATACATTCATTTTCGTTGTTACCCATTATGCCGATTCTAGCAAAAATATTTTGTTGATTATCCCTTTTAATGTTGAATCCTTGCCTATTGCAGTTACCTTGCAGGGGGTTGCCGTTTTGTGGTACCAAAACCTTCCATTTTTGAATAGCGATATTCGTAAATGAGCTTTCACCAGGTGCAAATATCTCGAACAAAGAACATGAAGATTTTGGTATCTTTAGCCACTTGATGTTCTCTATTGCGTCACCCTTAGACTTCATTCCGATGCACACATAATCGAAGCCTATTCTGCTAAATGCATTGAACTTGGCATTTCCATCATTGAGGTCTGTTGATGTAGAGTTGTACAAGTCTTCATTGGCCCAAAACGCTGAGGCTGCTTTGAAAGTATCCTGTTTATAAAATTGGCAATATAGTTACTACGCTGACAATTTTAACTGACAGGGATGCAGTACCTTTAAAGCTAGAATGCTCAGCTCTACTTCATCATGCTGAAAATTGCAAAAATCATTTTTTTGGCTATGTTTTTCCAAATCGTTTGCAGAAAATGGTCCTTTTCTTTCTACAACACCAAGTACTTTGAATCTCCTCAAAACACATTGTCTGAGTATTTTTCTAAATGTAATCCTAAAATGACAGCATGTAAACAGCTGCATAGTAACTTTTATTTGATCAAAATTAGCATTCAAGGCTCAATTCAACTTTTGTACATGCTTGTTCTTGATGAAAGTCAAATGAAGAAAAGTTGTCTTAAAATTATTTACTGTAAATTTTAAAAATTGTCAGTCTTATAAAGTTATTCACGAAAGGCAAATAGACCACTTTCAACATTATGTTGAAAAAAATTGGCACTTAACGAACCGTTTCCCCATCAAGCTTCATTGCTAGTGTCCAACCTCCTGGTCCACAGTCGCCACCCATCATGCAGTAGTGATTTCCAATGCCATCAAGCGAATAACTTCCACTTGTTGTGATGCCCGAAGCTTGAATGCTTTTGCAAGATGGCTGAACTAAAATATCGCAAAGTTAAAGAAAATTCAAAATTTTCGTCATTGAGCCCAGCATCAAGAAACATGAGGCTATAAGGTTCTATTTGATAATCAGAACTGTGGAATGCCACGCATGATTTCAAAGGAAGTCCTTGCCAGTAGAGAATTAGCTCGACAAAACAAATGACAGCAAGGAAACTTTACAATAAAGAATAACTGTACTCACATTTGCTTGAGTCAAACCATCCAAAGGAGGCTTCATAAGCCTGCGCACAACGGACACAACGATAACCCGGGCATGCACAGTCGTCAATACAGAATTGCTGTGCACTGCAGGGCCTAAGTTTCTGGCATAGTGATCCAATCTGAATTTTAAAACAGATGCGAGTATCATTAGAATAAAAGTGCCACTATCTAAGGAAAAAATTGGAATGCTATATCTTAAACCAGGATAAGTTAGATTGTGTTACATGTATTATGTATGTACATAATTTTAGGTTGTAAAAAAGATATTATAAGTAAAAAGTCTCTTGCTATCAGAAAATCAAAATGAATGGATACCAAAATACTCCTCCACAAAGCCGTGTGAAAACATAACAAGGAAAGTAAAGCATTAGACAATCTTTTTGTGGTACAAACTCAAAAATTGCTTTGAAAGAATCAAACTTTTTAGAACATACTCGAGCTTTTGTCTGCCACTCTTCAGAGTATATAATGTCAGAACATAGACCAAAAACTTTACGTTAGGAAATGTAAATTCCCAGTTGTGGATTGAAATAAGGTCAATCAGAAACGCGAGCACATGACTGTTGAGATTGGGTTTGTTGAGGACTGTTAGACGAAAAGCTTAAGTGTGTTCTAAATGTTTGCTTTTTCAAAGTCATTTTTAAAGTATTAGTGTCTAAAAAATACCGGCTCATCCACAGGCCGTGTAAGAACATAACAAGAATATTAAAACATTAGAGTCTAAATATTACAAGGATATTAAGTGAAAGAATAGTGAATACTAATTGTAAAAAAGATGCTACGATAACTGTTAAAAACCAAAGTCCCTATTTCATTTGAATTAGGCCTATTATAGTTATAACATTTGTATAATTAGGCCTATTTATAGAAACTGAAACGCAGGAAACTTCTGAAAAAATTACCCTGCTTGCCAGAGATCTAAAAAAACTATTTTCTCGCTATTATACTACATTCTCCAAAAAGCCAGGAAGAGAAATACCTGAGAAGAATGTTCTTACCAAAATACACTTGAACTTAGAATCAGCCATTGAACATGCAGCGAAGAGCGTTAAGAATTGTGAGGCGTCTAAAAAATGACCAAGTCCTGTGTTCCAGTCCCCTCTGGAACACAGGCTAATTAAAAGTGGCTTGATTGGTGCTTGATTTTTTATATTTTTGCATTTTTGACAAAAAGAGATGGGGAGGGTTAAGCCCCCAGCCCTCCCCCTTCACCACGGTCTTCTCCACAGTCAACCGATGTCTTCCTTCCATAGCCCGAAAACTCAACTTGTAAGTGGAGGGAGAAAGCATTTGCTAACCTCCTAGTAATCAAAGAATTATGCGGCATTTGAGTGCAAATTCTAAGTTTCTTTTTATTATGTCAGAAAATGTCACAATGAGGCCTGAAAGCCTTGAATATATCATGATGCCTAGATAATTGTCACCCGGCGCGAGGATGGAAACACTTCAAAACCGGTGAACGAATTTCTATCAAAACACACGCTTGTTGTTGATAACTCTCCCCTATGTGTTAATGAGCATTACAAAATCATTTTTAAACATCAGAATTTCTAATTAAAAACAACAAACTTAGAAGACGTGTTTATAGCACAGCACTCGCTATCATGATGAATAGAATTGATGAAAAGTACAAGGCCTAGGCCTAGGCCTACTGCCTCACATTGCTAGAAAAATTAGTCCACTCAGTTAGGCAGCCTTGTCCGGATCAATGATAACTGTTTCACTAGTCTTCCATTGTCTGTAAACTTGCGTTTATAAGCAGGGATCATTTTCTACCGCTTGAAGCCAAAGCGTCTTTTCTACTTTTCGGTTTCCATTTCTTATCGCTACTCCGAAAGTCATGCTTTTCATTATCGAATCCACCAGATCTTGTCCCCAAAAACATTCTTTACATTATATTCAAGCCAAATTAGTAAATAGCTACCTTCTACCATGCAAAACCAAATGTCTACTCAAAGCAAATCGGTTGCTTGCCAAGTCAATTATACTTCGATTGCTGCGGTAGATCCCATCAACCGCTGTAAAATGCCCACAGACCTTTAATATTCTGTTTTGGTCAGAACCAATAAATGTCACAACAAAGATTTTCAACATCAAATAGCTGCGCAACATATTCTTCTAACAAACAAATCTACATCATCAAAAAATTAGCGATTCTTCTTGCATGATTACATCGACCTGTGATAATTATGCAAACAATCCAATTCAATCCTCGTACACAGTATGCTCTCGGTCACACAGACCCTCTACTTTTAAGTTAGGGGTCTTGAGCACAGGCTAATCATTTATACTGCAATTCATGTCGATTGTACAAAATTCATTAAAGCTTACGAAAGTAATGACGAGTCAGAGGATTGCCAATAAAAGCCAGCTGGATGTCAAAGTCTCTGAATAAATCACATATCGTGTCTCTAACGAATCGGAAAATAGTGACTGTGAAATAGTGAATATAGTGAAATGTTCAAATTAGGATAAACGTAATGATGAGAAACTAAGACCAGCTCAGCTATAGGTGCATTGGTCCACCGCCGCACCAAGGACGCCAGGATAGAACTGATATCTTTCCCCGAGATAATCGCAGAACAATAACAAGATCCTGATGAAATACAAACTTGCTAATATAATTTCTCGCTGAATATCCAGAGAACTTTGCTTTTGACCCTTGTGGAGTATTTGACGACAAATGATTATGTATAAAGAATTTCTATTTTTATTCGTTGTTGTGCTGGTTTTGTTTTTGGTTGGTTTTGCGGGAAAAATTTGCAAATTGGTTTCAGTTGTTTACTTTCGTATACTTAAGAAGTATTTATATCTTTTAGAAACGTATAACTATCATTATTGTCTTTTAAGATATTGATTAAAATGTGTGTAGTTTAGTTTATTTGCAAGTAGAATTTCTATGAATTTGAAGTTTTGTTATGTCCGTTCAAAACAGACATTAGTTCTGAGAGGTCACCAAGCGTAGATACTTAGAATTGAGAAAAGAATAGAAAGGAAGAAAGAATGAACCTCAGTTATATAGAAATGTTTTTCTCGCGAAATTCATGATTTCTACTAAAACGCTATGGTTTAAGTGGTGAATATCCTATCTTGCTTCGTCCGCAAAAATTAATTCCAAAAATTTAGCGCTTTTAAAATGTAACTGCCTTGTACTCAGTCATAAAAGGTACAATTTAAGGTTATGGACATTGTAAATAATACTATTGGTATTTGATACTCACTGCTCTTGTAAACTGGTTTGTTGCGAAGTATGTCCAGTTACTTTTTTGAACCAGATTGGTTGGTTTCGTTACATTTGTCTCACTGTTCAGCTCGCAATTTTCGAGTCCAGATTGCTTATAATTGAAAGATTTGCAGTAAGCTGTATAAATGCAATTTTCCCTGCATTCATCCAGAGGAAGCGTCAGTTTCATCAATACGTTGTGCTCTAGGGCATACCCAACTGCTGATATGGTGAAATTCGCCTCTGTTTTGCAAGGAAGTCGTAAAATCCAGCACATAGCAAGATTAACACTGGATAGTATGCTGCATAGAAAGATAGAAAATCTAATATATTGCATCTCCTTACCTTTCAGGTTTAAATAATGGTTGTTAGGAAGGCTATCACCTTGCCCTACGTATATTTTAGCAGCAAAGTTAGTCCTTTGCATTAAATTTGCCCTTCTTCACTTTTAGATGAAATAATTTGTATTAGTCAGTGGTAGGTTCGCAACTTGGTTTAAAGGTTATACATCAAAAGCTTTCTGGTATCCTTGAAGTATGTTTATTAAAGCTAAATGCCATTCTTCTGTAAGATGTTATTTCTACCTTTGAAAGCGACCAAGCTTAAATTTCTGCTTATATTATTTGCCATAATACTCAAACAGCTTTAAAAAACAAGTAATGGTTTGCCTTGTATAGTTAATGTCATGATATAGTAATACTATGACCATATTTAATTTTTCAAGCCAAACTTTTCAAGGAATCAAGGATTTAGAATGATATGTCAACACTTTAATGGTTTCTAAATATAAGAAATAAGGTAATTTTATCAATAATTTAATAATATATTAACTAAAGATTGAAAGGATCGGTTTTTCTTAGAATTAAACCAGAAATGAGGTTTTACTTGTTTAGTTATTGTTTATAAATTTAATGCTACAATTTTAAAGCGTTACGCGTAATGTTACACATATTCTATGCTCCTCATGTGTGTCTATTACGGTCTTGTTGGGGGCCTATTATTGGTTTAATGTTAAGTAGTCCCCTCCTTTTCGAGGCCTTCAAAATGCTTTAAATATTAGAACATTTGGATCAAAAGCTCGAGATTATAAAGATTTCTCAAATATAAGCTAAAAAACAAAAGACAATTATAAAACTGAGGAAGAAAGGATTGCCTTAAAAATTTATGATTTTTAAACGAAGGGATATGCAGGTTAGAAAGAATAAAAGCAACATTGTAGAACAGAGAGAACTATTAGAGGAACACCATAGTTTGAGAATGATAAGAACAAAAGGAATTTATCTCTTGAAGCAAAGGATTTCTGAAATTTATGGAGAGGCATGAACAATAGAAGTGTTGTTCCTGATGGAAATATTTTTGCACGTCGGTTGTTGCCATTGGCCCAATGTGACAGGAAGTTAGTAAATAAAGCCTAGTTTCCATTTCAACTTAATGCCTACACTAGGAATGGTTATATAATTCGAGGGACGATTCACTCTTGCAAATTACCGTACGATATTTTTCCTAAAGGATTTTTGGGGATTTCCAGATAAAACAATAGGATTTTCATAAATAGTGTACGAGATTTTCTTAGAGTGATTTGCCCCCCGATATAATTCACCATTAATGAATAGCATTACTTGTGAAAAATTGAATCTTTTGAATCAATTAGTTTATTATTAATTATAATTTCAATACCATTAGAGTGCGGTATTTCTAAAGGCATTCAGAACATTGTATTTATGCGATTCAATAGATACAATTATTGTGCAGGTGTCTTGTTAAAAGGCTGTATTGTCTTTTTCATAGAAGGAATTCGTAAAACATTATTAAATATTAATTTAGAATCCTGGTAGACTATATTCTAGGTAATCAAAACCGAGTCATAACAGCCTAATTAACTGGACGTTGAGCATCCATATCCGAGCAGTGTGTCCTGAGGAGTAGCTAGTAAATCTCTTTCTTTGTCTTTTGACCAGTATGTGTCTCCCAGTGTGCCTTTTGGAGTAAATCTCTTTCTCTACAGAGTACACTCATTTTCTTATAAGAAACTGGCTATAAGAAACGAGTACTGGACAGTCAGAAAAAATTAAGAAACTCCAGTACTCGAATCAAAAAATTGAGAAACTATTAAATCGTGATAAAACTGAGAACAACGAAATTTTGTAAAATCCAAGAACAAGATTGCCCTGTTGGCCTAGAACTTAAGACACGAGGGATAAAAATGTACTTCCCACATCTAAATACAGCATCGGAACGGAAGCAAATCTCTTGACGTGATAAAAAGGTCACGAACATTTTATGACATCATAATTAAGAACCTGGAGTACTAAACATCGACCTTTGTTTCTTATAAAAAATGAGTGAATATCTCCTTTTTTGCCTTTTGCAGAGTAAATCTCGCTCTTCGCCTTTTGACCAATATGTCCCTCCTGTTGCCTTTTGCAGAGTACGTCTTTTCCTTTCCTTCTTGCTTTGTTTGTAATTGTAAGCAAGATAAGCATATCTACTTTTATGAATTTGAAGCAGTCTCTGTTTTTAAGGCCCTTTACGGCGCCTTGTAAATAGACCCTCTCGGAGATCGCGCGCCATGACAAAAGTGGGGCATAAAACTGCAACAAACACAATTGCGGCCTATATCATGGAGATTTGTATAATACCTCTGTAGCTCAAACAAGGTCCATTTTTAGTCAACGAAATTCATACTTTCATTCTTGAAGTATTTTTCTCTATTCTAAAGAAGTTTCATGGCCAAAAGAATAGAGGGTGGCCCCTAACCAACGTTAATGTTTCGCTGGTTTGCCCCACCTGAGAGACTGGAATTTCCATCATGGTATCGCGAACAATTAAATTTTTTCGCATATGAATTGCATAGTTCCTGAGATGTTTGGTTTGGCCGTTTTTTGTGTCAAAAAGGAACAATGCTTCGTTGGAAAAATACTGATAACTTCGTTAGCCAGTCGAGAAATTGTGAACGAGGGAAAACTTTTCGGTTTTAAGAAGACCAAGCGACTATGGCCTACGAAATCTGACGTCATCCTTGAGGCCCATTTGAGGTCTCTAGTGCAAATGTCTTGCACCACGCACCTCAGTGGGAAGAAAATGAGCTATGTAGTGAGCCAGTAAATCAGAAGCACCACAAAAATGAATGCTTTCTTCTTCTAAAACATTACTGATGAGCCTCACCAAGGTTTAAGCTATTTACTGAGCGGAAAGTTACAGAGCGGCACCCCTAAAATCATTCTCTTTTAGAATCATTAAGTTTCTAGAATATCATTGAAGGTTTCCAAAATATTTTTTTTTCTTTTTGTAAGCTTTTTAAATGTCACAGATGGGTTCTTTTTCTTATCTGTTCAAGCATTTCATTATCTTTACACCTTCAAATTAAGTAAATCCTACTTTTAAGCTTTCTGATAGGTTTCCAAAAATAGCTAAAGGCGAAGCATGACCTGGTCATCCGCTAATAGATGCTTGGCTATTTGGAAAACTTCTACAAGTTTGGCAAAACATGACCTAGCCACCTTTGGTTAGATGCCTGGCTATTTGGATATCAATTAAAAGTATGCCAAAGCCTGACCTGGCAATCTTTGACCAGAAACCTAGGTATTTGGATAATTGTTAAAAGTATCATTGTGCCTACCTTATCAACCAGATGCAAAGTCTGACGAAAAAGAAATCCATTTTTCCCTGGCAGAATCGGTGTTTCTGGATTGAGCCTTGATGCATCGAAGAATACCTCTTGCTTTTAGAAAAAACTATTGAATAATTAATCTAAAAGTACGTCGAGAGTAAATACACCCTTCGTAAACTATACAATTAGTACACATATCGTAATTGATAGGTTGTATACAAGCAGGTGTTTTTGTTTCATCATCAAAGCTGTCAATGAACCAAAATGAATCCTTAACAACAAAAATCGGCATTAGCCAGGCCACGACTACTTACCCCGTGAAATAGAGAGGCTTACTGTATGCATGGATTTCAAAGCAAGGATCGAAAGGTTCCTGGCGAAGGGCCCCAGTTACTTGCAGGGTGTTACTTTGAGCACGACAAATCGCTTTCCTTAATATGCTAACAACGAAAACAAGTCTATGGTGAAATCTTAGGGAATAGACATCCATCTATTTAAATTTCAGAGTGGTATTACGCTTATCAATCTTGATTGGCAGATGACAAAGCTTAAGCCACTTTAGTATATTTCGGTTGACATTAACGCATTGCTAGAAAGATTTTCCATTCTGCAACAGGAAGAATTTCCAGGGAAATATGCAAAAGACTTTGTTGTCTTCTGGCGACTGATAACTTTGGAACTCTAGCACACGCTTCGGTCTACTTTGATTGTTGAGATCTTCTACTTTCATTTCCATCAAAGAATTTAGGGTTGCTTTCAGAAAACTATATTTCTATAGAAGCAGTAATGATTTTACTAGGTAGGGCAGTGAGTGAAAGAATCATCAACATAAGGAACATTTTCCACTTAACACTTGAATTTTATTTAGCATTGAGACAGTAACGTATCTAATGCCTACACAGTCTGAAATCAACTTTGGTTAATCCGTAGAAGTTTACTGCCATTGTTTGGATCGTCACCACGCTCGCAAAGGCCCATTATTAGCAATGAGTCTTTAATAGCTTGTTCTAGACGGCTTGTTTAAGTATTTTAGCCTGTTTCATACTTGTTGTTATTCTTATAAGATTCAGGGAAGTCGACGACTAACCTGCTTCGGCCATCTTGAAAACATGGAATGTGGAATGTTGGAATGTTGGAATGTGAATAGAAGAAAGTTATCCTTTGCAAGGTAACACAAATATGCTTGTTAGCATGTCGTTATATAGTTATATAAATTTACATTCCAACATTCCAATATTCCACATTCCATATTTCAAGATAGCCATCCTGCTTCTTACGTTTCTGCATTCACTTTGTTCACACCTGTGCGCTGTGCTTCAACCAAAGCTCAAAAAAACGCGGCAATCAAGAAGTTATTCAAAGCTTCAAAATGCCGGCCGCAAACATTAGAATGATCATGAATAGATGACATTTGATGCTGATTGCCATCACCAGCATACTTAGGGCCCGTTCACACTACTCCGTTTTCAAATGAAAACGGAGTCAATCTAATCCGTTTTTGCCTTGCGCTCACACTACTCTGCTATTAAAACGGAGTCGTTTGAAAACGCTAATGAAAACGGATACTTTCGAATACTGTGCGTATTGAATACGCTCCGTTTTCAGTGTGAACACCAAAAACGGAGACATTTGAATTCGCTAACATCGGCAACAAATTACGCGTTTTGTTCACACTACTCCGTTTTCAAATGAAAACGGAGTCAATCTAATCCGTTTTTGCCTTGCGTTCACACTACTCTGCTATTAAAACGGAGTCGTTTGAAAACGCTAATGAAAACGGATACTTTCGAATACTGTGCGTATTGAATACGCTCCGTTTTCAGTGTGAACACCAAAAACGGAGACATTTGAATACGCTAACATCGGCAACAAATTACGCGTTTTGTAGCACACCAAATCTAAAAAATTTCGAAATTGAGAATTCACAATGGACTGGTAACTGTTACAACAAAGTTTTGCTTTGCTTTTATTCACGATTTGCTTTTATTTAATTTCATTCATAATGACGCCAATTTGTTGAGGATTCGTGAACGCCTCTTTTCAAAAATGAGGCCACCAATAGCGTTTTTGTTGGAGTAATGTGAACACTTACCGTATTCAAATCGAATTCATATGAAAACAGATAAATATGAACGGACAGCGTTTTCATCAACGAAAACGGAGCGAAACGATTACGGAGTAGTGTGAACGTAGCCTTATGCTCTGTATCCGCCATTTCTTTTTGTAATTTATGTAGGAAACTAGCGGCTTGGTAACAGGTAACTAGCAGAGTTGCCATGAATGCTCAGTCAAATCAGCGGTTACTGCACAGGAGAATCATGACATTTTTTTTCCTCACGTTCTCCTCAATGAAGAGGTTCTCCTCATGTTCGTTCTCCTCAATCTTCATTTATAAAGAAATGTTGAGAGACATTTTAGTCTTTTCCTCTGTATTTTGATGAGTTACTTTTTTCTTTCAAACAGGGGGGTCGTGGTATTGAAAATGCCTTACCCTGTATAGATGTTACTATAATAAATATTATTATTAATATTATTATAAGAAAGAGAATAATCCGCTTAGGTGGCTTTGTCATTCCGAGTAATATTTTTTTACAAAATATATTGGCTTTTATTTCAAGGCTATCAAGAAACAATACAAAAGTATTAAAAAAAGGTATTTCTAATACGTCATCATTCGAAATTTTTTGTCCAATGTCCCATAACACTGTGTTATGGAGCCTGTCAAGCATAAAAGTGACATCATGAATAGGAAGCGGAAATTATAAATACTTTATAGAGTAGAATCCACAATAGAAATAGACGTATGCTTGTCAATTTTTGTTAATCGAGTGCAATATGAACCAAAAAATTCTGAAATCATCCTTAGTGCAAATAGGACTCAATAAACTAAATGCATAAATACACTAATTTGACTTAGAGTATTTACATGCCAACATTGGTAAACTAAAATCGTCTCAATCGAATTTATCAAGCTTGAAGGCGATCTGTCACGACGTTGATTAGTTATAAGAACAAAGAGATTGTTATTGTTTCCAATCTCCCTTTAATTTTTCGCATTGTAAAAAATATGGCGGAGCGCTGGAATCGTGTTTAGGCTATTGTTACAGCTATTGTTCTCGTTAACCAATCCAAAACGAGACAGATTGCCTTTAAAGTAGCTTTCTGAAAATATGCGAATAGTGAAATAAATCAACACAAAGAAATTTTACAAAGCTTCGAGCAAAGTGGCAAAATTAAAAAAAACCTAAAATTGACCAGAAACTGGTAAATGAAGATGTAATAACAATTGAACCAAGACAACTAGGAATATTATAAGATAAAAATCCTATGATGCTATCTATCTTCACTCCTAGATCAGAAATGAATGTATCGTTTTTTAAACTCAGTCCCACTGTTTCATCGACAAATGTTCGACTGAATTATCGAAATTCAATATGTCGATGTAATTACTTCAAACAATACTTCTCCTCTAAAAGTTCAAACTTTAGACTTGGCTATGATTCCCATTCATTTGAGCCAACGCCTGCCCCCCCCCCCCCCCCCCCGCCATTATTTATTACCTCGGAGAATCATATTTTCTGTAATTAACGCCCATTGGAATATCTTTGAGAAAATTCTTGCAGTGTTAACTGAATAGAAACGTTTTATTGATTGGGCTACTTACTAAAATAACAACAATTCAAAATCTTCTATGTTTGTTTTATGTTTTGTAATATTCAGAGGATAAAATATCTTTTGTATAAAAGAACGTTGGGTAAAAGGTTTGGCAAAGCATGGGCAAACATCAACAAGAGTTTCTTACTATGCAAAAGTGCACGACATCCAAAATCACTTAGACACAACACTATTGGATGAAAATGTAAGCCTGATTTTTGGCATGGCGAGTTCCACTGTAAGTTGTATCAATACGTCCATCTAGACCCACTCCAATTCCAGAATCTGGCGAGATACATTCATTTTCATTGTTACCCATTATGCCGATTCTACCGAAAATACTTTGTTGATTATCTGTTTTAATGTTGAATCCTTGCCTATTGCAGTTACCTTGCAGGGGGTTGCCGTTTTGTGGTACCAAAACCTTCCATTTTTCAATAGCGATATTCGTAAATGAGCTTTCACCAGGTGCAAAGATCTCGAACAAAGAACATGAAGATTTTGGTATCTTTAGCCACTTGATGTTCTCTATTGCGTCACCCTTAGACTTCATTCCGATGCACACATAATCGAAGCCTATTCTGCTAAATGCATTGAACTTGGCATTTCCATCATTGAGGTCTGTTGATGCAGAGTTGTACAAGTCTTCATTGGCCCAAAACGCTGAGGCTGCGTGGAAAATATTCTGTTGATAAAGTAAACATAATATTGTATTCGAGAATTGTAGATTGGCTCTGGAAATGGCTTTACTCAAGTTCATGATAAACGGAAATAGAGAGTTAGATCAGGTGGAAGTCTCTTGAATATAGTGTTTAGTCTTGCTATCGTTTGGTACGAAGAATGAGTATACATTTATATCAAACTTTTCGAAGCATGATATATTCTGTTATCTTATCAAGACATAGTAGTCTTTTTCATTTTCCTATTACCAGTGTCAAAGAATCTGCTCTTATATTTTAACTGATATTATTTACAAATACTTGATTTTATCTATGAAATCATTATTGAGCCTGTCATACTACGTCAATCATGTTCAATCGTGCTCGTTATTTGAACAGTAAGTACTATTTTCCAATAGATGTAATGTCGATATTCGCAATATGCTCTTTAGATTTGGTACTTAACTAACCGTTGCCCCATCAAGCTTCATTGCTAGTGTCCAACCTCCTGGTCCACAGTCGCCACCCATCATGCAGTAGTGATTTCCAATGCCATCAAGCGAATAACTTCCACTTGTTGTGATGCCCGAAGCTTGAATGCTTTTGCAAGATGGCTGAACTAAAATATCGCAAAGTTAAAGAAAATTCAAAATTTTCGTCATTAAATCCAACATCAAGAAACATGAGACTGTAATGTTCTATTTGATAATCAGAACTGTGGAATGCCACGCATGATTTCAAAGGAAGTCCTTGCCAGTAGAGAATTAGCTCGACAAAACAAATGACAGCAAGGAAACTTTACAATAAAGAATAACTGTACTCACATTTGCTTGAGTCAAACCATCCAAAGGAGGCTTCATAAGCCTGCGCACAACGGACACAACGATAACCCGGGCATGCACAGTCGTCAATACAGAATTGCTGTGCACTGCAGGGCCTAAGTTTCTGGCATAGAGATCCTATCTGAATTAAAAAAAAATACGAGTGTTATTCGAATGAAGCTACTATTTAAGAAAAATATATTGGAAATAAAATTATTGATATTTGATACTCACAGTCCTTGTAAACTGGTTTGTTGCGAAGTATGTCCAGTCACTTTTTTGAACCAGATTGGTTGGTTTCGTTACATTTGTCTCACTGTTCAGCTCGCAATTTTCGAGTCCAGATTGCTTATAATTGAAAGATTTGCAGTGAGCTGTATAAATGCAATTTTCCCTGCATTCATCCAGAGGAAGCGTCAGTTTCATCAATACGTTGTGCTCTAGGGCATACCCAACTGCTGATATGGTGAAATTCGCCTCTGTTTTGCAAGGAAGTCGTAAAATCCAGCACAAAGCCAGATTGATGCTTGAAAGAAAGCTGTGAAAAAGAAATGCATGATAAAATGGATGTAAAACTGATTTGGACGAATAGTACTCGCATCACAAGGTAATCTCCTTCTCTTTGCACTTCACAGCATTTATTCAAAACAATTATAATTGCATCATATGAACCTGACATTTCATTTTCATTTTCCTCAAGAAACCTTTTTCTCAAAACTTTCTTTCGTCTGGCTGGTAAACAAGGACCACGGAACATATTACAAACTAAGTGGGCCAAAACGCTTTGAGGGGGGGGGGACTAAACATGCTAAAAACCAAGAGCAAGGCGATTTAAGAAAATTTTGAAAGCCAACGGACCTTCGCACAAATACTGGTTCGTACCTCTAAAAATCTGTCAATTAAGAGCCCCTTTGTCAAACACCTCCCATTTTAAACAGGTTTGTTTCAAGAATGTGTCACACCCTAGCAAAGAGTGTGACACACCCTAGAAGGTTGTTGCTAGAAAGCCAGCGTAGCTTGCAAGGGAATCTACACGGCAAAACTTTTACAGCTACTTCTCCGGTGATAGGCCCACTAATCGAGGTAGTAGTCGTTTCTGCTAATAATTCACTTGCTGAAAGTTCACTTGTTGTTAATTATCCTTCAATGTCTATGGTTATCTTTTTTGCGAATCATCATATATGACACTCAATGGAACATTGCCTTGGCCTTGGACAGCGGTCAATGGAGAGCCAGTGAAGGACTAGGTTTGGTAATGGTATAAAATTGTCAAACAGCAGATTTTCACGCTTTTCGAATCAACTCACGCAGCAAATCAGAAGTGTTTTCTTAGAATGATACAATTAGCTGCAGGCTCCTAAACCCCCTTATATATCCATAGCTGCTGTAAGAGGCATGGTGGTTGAGTGGGACTAGACCCAGTTAGAAACACTGTACTACTCACCTGAGGAATAAGAGACAAGATGTAAAAAAGCTGGCACTCATACTTGCTACAACGACGACACCATCTGCAATACTAGCAAACTTTAACAAATTTACTTAAAAAGCAAGACAAGCTACATTAATTGCTTTGAAATACCCAACCTGCATGATAATTCAAGCTTCGACTGGTTGTTCTATTGTATCTTCACTTTGCATATGTTCTGTATTGAAATAGAGTTTACAATACAGAGATTTGGTGTTTTTACCACATCGTAAAATGGAGCATGTTTCTTGTTACCCTGGGTACCAGACTCACTATATAAAAAAATATAAAATAAAATATAATATAAAATGAAATGATAATTTTATTTTATCTATAGTGTGTCTGGTACCCAGGGTAGTTACTTGTGCGGAAGCATTTGTTTTCTTGACTTCAGGCAATAGATGTATTGCAATGTGAGATACTGTGTATTTTGAAGACTATTAGTGCTTGTGAAAGACTGATTAGAGCATGTTGTGTGTGCTTTCGTATTTCTTAGAAACCTTAGTATTGGATATTGTAATATGCGCGTAGTAACCAGTCCAGTTAACAATTTGTCTTGTTACTATGTTTACTAAACATCGTTCATTGGAAACAAACTATCTATAGCACATTACCGGAAAAACTAGTCCCCCTACGAAGCCCGCTACGCTTGCATCCAATGGACCTAATGTAGAGGGGGAATCCGACCCAGCCCTTTTACTGTATTCTTTATCTGTTCTGCAGTTGTTTTTTGGTAGGGATTTGCGTATGTCCCGAGGGGGCCCCCCATATTAAACCTGATGAGATGGGCCGCAGAATAGGATATACTTTTCCGATTAAAATTTCAGGACAAGGTATTATAAATTGCATCAAAACTCTGGGACAGGGTATCAAAATAAATAAAAAAATTGGGACACAGTATTAAGGAGCAAAAGATAGAAGTTTTTTCAGTTATTTGCTTCAACAAGCAACGTGCATTAGTAGCAGTGCAGATCCTTTTTCCGTACATTGTGGCATGAGTGTGCCATACTTGCGCATTTTTATGGGGACAAATAAGGCTTTTGACATAAAGAAATGGGTGTTTATCGAGGCCGTTTGTCGCACTGATTTATCAAACGAATCGTCATGGACGCATGTAAGGATTAGGATTACCAATGGGTTCGAAATATTCCAAAGATTCAATAAAACATAAAGGTTAATTAGATAAAAGAGGACTGTAGGGATATTTACTCAAAAAGATAAAGTAACTTAAAACATAACTTTTTTTTCACTTCTTCTTTTATTCATCCTTGCGGGTTCATAGGTGAGTTCATCGTTCATAAGAGTTCAAAATTTCTATCATCTGAGAGTTTTTTCTAATCTTTGACTTCGATTCCTTGAATTTGCTTCGATTCCGTTCCTCTGCTCTTCTCGTTCTTCTTCGATCTGTTCTGCTTATATAATGTTCGATTCAATTCTGCTCGTTTTTTCACGATACTTCCACTCCTGGATCACGTTCGATTAAAAGCCATGCGTGAGGACGAGCAGTTGCGGATTTCATAGCAATCGTGCATTTAGTGAGGAAAGCATGAAAATTGGCATATCTATAGATTTTGACATGCTGAAGACGATGAGATCGGGACCTCAACTGTAAAGTACCCCAAAGTGCTATTTTCAGCAGATGGTACTCGGACAAAACTAATGCTATTAATTTTTCATTATTCCTCCGCTTCTCTGCTTGGTTTTCAGTTTACACGCTCGAGATTTTGTGGCTCTGGTGCACAAGGCACCAAGATATGTTTCTGTAAAACTTGATACTTCTGTATCATTTCGGATCACTTATTGGTTATCACAATACTTTAAACTATGGGACTTTTTATCATTTTAGGTTACGTCTTGATGATAACAGCAACAGGCAATGGACCTTGGGTACAAGAGCTTCATGGATCCGGATATAAAGTATCGTAAGTTCTCTTTTCAGCCCCCTCTCAATTAAGCCCCCTCTATTATTAGCCCCCCTATTCAGAAGGGCAAATTTAATTAGCCCACTGATGCCGAAATAAGTGAACTTGACAAAAAACAGACATTTTCATTTTATTTATTGGTCGTTCAATACTTCGCATCAAATTAAAATTCACACCATTGTCACGACAGGTCCGAAGACAAAGATCTGATGTGCAAAAAGCACGGGCAATGTGAGAGCCTTTTTTCGAGAGATGAAGTCGACCTTTTCGATTGCTCGATTTCAGAAGGCGACATGGCCTAAGAAGATGTTTTACAATTAATAATTGATTACGATGACAATGATATATAATTGATATAGAGGAAGGCTGATTTGATGTTTTTTATTTCGCAAATAACAAAAAAATTAGTTTACCACTATAAATGGTTTTTTCAAAATATTTATCAAGCCACCTCTCTCAATTTAGCCCCTCTCTCTTATAAGCCCCCCTTTAAAGTGCTGAAAAACAATAAGCCCCCGGGGGGCTAAAAAGATAAGGCAATGCTGTTGTAGGTCTGGACACCCCACGCGGGTAAATGGAATTCCTCTTTTTAATTTTTGCCGTTATGACATTAAGGTAATCAATCTTGATAAAGTCTTTAAAGTCACTTTATTAAGCTTGCTCCTTCCTCGCGCGCAAAATCTTTGCTCCAGATAGAATAGGTCAAATCGTTTTTCCTTGCATTGTCAAAATTCTAAATTAACTTATAGACTCATTGCTAACAATGAGCCATTGCGCTACGCAAGCATCCCATAATGCATTTTCAGACAGTCTGAAATCAATTTTGGTTAATCCGTAGAAGTTTACTGCCATTGTTTGGATTGTCGCCTGTTCATGTTCTTTATTACCCAACTTGTTACGGTAGTACTCTCCGCTATAGAGGTTATTGTATAAGGATTTGGTGAATGAGAAAAGGTGAACTACGGAGAATAGGGGGGGGGGGGGGGGGGAGGGCAGCGGAAAAGAGAAATGGAACTTCTCTTCCTCCTTTTCCTTAACAGCTCCTCCACTTTTCCTTTTCTTTCATTTCTTTATCCTATCCATTTTTACTCCCCATCTCCCTCCCCAATTGCCTCTGTGGAGTGTGAGGACGGAGCATATGCTACGCGTTTTGCAGTCGGACATGTGTATTGAATCACATGCTATCTGTCGGGCTGCCTATCAATTGATGTTGATAGGGTTATCTACCAATCGATGGGGTTAGTTTTCTGTGCAATTTAAAAGCACACAAAGTGTATCAAGTGCGTTGTCTTTGCCTCTCGCTCTTTGCGACGTAACGCCTTGACGTAACAGTTTAGAGAAAGGGGGGGGGGGGGCTAGTATGGATTTTGTCCGAATTTCATTGCTTCATTGGGATATACAAGTCCACATAGAGCCTGTTCGCCTGATGATAGGGGTGTGGTTGCAACCCTTCCAATCCCTATAACTCTTAGGCCTATTCTTGTTAATTTTGTATGATTTGACGTGTTTTCACAACTGCTCCAGCATGGATCTGATTACCTGCGAACAGAAATTGACAATAGACACTAAAAATGTAGTCAATAGATCTATGTGAATTATCATTGGTGTTTGCAGGGTAAAAGTTTCAAAACAAATCACATGCAAGGAACCAGCAATGACATTTATGTTTTGCTTTGGCAATCATTTACCATTCTCTAAATTGATAACATGAAACCTGGTGAATGTGATTGGTTTCAATTCTTTCGTCGCTAACGCAAAACGTTATAAATACTTGTTGTTTATTTATTATTCAGCAACCGAATGAATATATCTATAGCTACCTACATACGTCTATAAAAAGGTAAAGTTAAAGAGTAGAGGGACTTGGTGTCATATCAATATTTTGAAATCAGCATTTTGCAACCATGCCGTCTCTTCAAATGTCGAAGGTGATTGTGCGTTTAATATGGTGAGTCAAATAATGAATAAAGTTGACAATCTTTTTATTAGTGAAATGTGTTGTCATTGAAGTGTGTATGTCAGTACGTGACGGAAAATCTTCCAAAACTAGAAGGCCAACATGTATGTGTTAAATCTATGGTATTATAAGTCAATTAATGGGCGCCTAAGGCTTTTCTTATAAAACCATTTTACTGCAGAATGTTTTCAAAAATAACTTTTTAAGTGCAAAAATTTAATGAATATAGTTATCTTTGGTTCTAATGCATCAGTTCCGGTGGAATTCATGTTGATTGTTGAGTCAGATTATCTCAGGGGCGGATCCCGGGCAAACTTAAGCGAGGGGCAGTTGGCAGTGGGGGCACTGAAACATTTTCAGAAATTGGCGACGGGTATACGCTGTATACAACCATTTCAGACCCTAACTACTGACAGAAGGCTTGTCCCACTTAAAATTCGCCACTGAGAAATATCTTTACTGTTTTCTTTCAAAGTTTACTGATCATGCTTAAAACGATGCACTCGTGGATTCTGCGCCTGCCATGTAAAGAAGAAGGACAGTTCGATGTAATATCAACAGACAAGACCTTGCTAAACAATTTGCTAGGATCCTTGACCGTTTCTAGTTTAGAAGATTGCTTTGAAAGCTGCAGACTTCGCATTGGGTGCAAATCTGTGAACCACAAAAATGCTGGAGAGAACAATTGTGAGCTGAATAACAAGACAGAGATTGAAGGATATTCAGGAGACCTTCAGCCAAACGCCGGCTGGACATATTACGCTACGAACTACAGTAAGAAGAATGTAAGTGAATCTTTGAGATTTTTTTTCCCTTTATTGCCGAGACTTCAATGAAGAAGAAAGAAATGCACAAGTTGAAAGTTAAAAACATGAAACATAGAGACCTAAAATTTTTTAGAGAATTTCAACTCAATGTTTTTCATCTTTTTCTGTTAGATTGGCTCATACTGCGAGTTATTCAAGCCATGCAGTGCGTCAGAGTATTGCATTGATACCTGCTCGTGCCCAGGATTTCGCTGTTTTCGATGCAACCATGGTTATTTTCTCAACAGAGACATGGAATGCGCTGGTTGGTTAATGAACATACAAATTATTCATGTAGTTAGTCTCATGAAGTATCATGCAATTGAAACACGTTGCTCGAGTTTCAATTTTCATATTAGGCATCGTCTTCTGGAATCCACAAGGTTAAACAACAACAAAAACGATAGCTTGATAACTCGAATTTTTTTCCATTCTATCGTTTTTTTTTAAACTTCACCGAGCAAGACATAGGAAAATTTTCTACAGTGAGATTGAAAAAAGGCCCCTCCCCTGTCTATTTTTTCGACACTTTTCAAGACACCCTTATTTCTCAAACTCCACGTTTCAGCGACGGAAACATTCGACTACAGATTTGAAATTTGTAAGGCCCTTTCGATAATTTTCTGCGATATTTAAACTGCATAAAGTTCGACCTTCCCGTTCATCAAAGCCCTCTTATTTATGAAAATTTTGAATTAGCTCTTTTTTAATGGCTATTTTTTTAGTCGTTTCATATTCAGGTAGCGAGGTTACCAACCATTACAAAATTACGAACCAGACATTGTGTACTTAACACAAAGTGTGTTTTTGCTGGCAACTTACAGATCAAAATTTGGAATGCAAATACAAAATTGTTCTATTAGACAAATATACAATTGGCAAAACGCAAACATTTCACAACATATAAAATAAGATGTTGTGAAATGTATGCTTTTTTCAAAGCCATTTTCAGGTTCTGTACCGCCAAAAATTTGCTCAAATATACAATTGGCAAAAAGCAAACATTTCACAACATATAAAATAGTATGTTGTGAAATGTATGCTTTTTTCAAAGCCATTTACAGGTTCTGTACCGCCAAAAATTTGCTCAAATATACAATTACTGTATCGCTGGATCAGATAAAGCATATCAGTGCAGAAAAGGATAATAACTTTACCGAAAAGAAAGATTTTGTGATATTCTAGTGTCCAAATAAGTGATATTCGTTTAATTTCTTTTCTTTTCATTTTACATTCATTTAAGCATGGTAGCCCAAGCATGGTTTCCAAATCAATGCTGATTTACAAAGGGCCATGCATTTAAACTAAAAGGAAAACTAACATGAAATAGAATAAAATAAATAGATACAATAAATCTAAAAAATGATAGAATACGTTACCCAGCCTCTTCTAACCCACTCTACTCTTGCAATTCTCATACTCTCTTACAATATTTTCATTTCTATTTCCCTTAGCAGGTGTCAAATTTTATTGTGATATTTAGACACAAATTTCTAGAGCAAAGTTTTAAATTTTCCAAGAGTTTTTGCCTTCTTAGCTTTAGTATCTCGGTTATTCCAAAGTTTAGCTTCCCTAAACGAAAATCACTTCTGCCTATTACATGTGTTTTTCTTTGGAAGCAGTAAGTCAGTGTCTGTATTACGTAGCTGCCAAGCTGCACCTTGAAAATTTCTTATGAACACATTGCTCATGTATTTGGGGGGGGGGGGGTGGCAAGATTGTATAAACATTTAAGAATCTTCCCATGTGATTTATTAGAACGTAGTAGGCTGAAAGTAAGCCAATAACTGATAATCAAATATAAAGCTAAATGACTTCGTACAGCAAAAAGGTTTAATTAATTACATTACACTATTTGATGCAGAGAACGTGACGGTTCTTAGATGTAACTCCAAGTTTCATGCTAAATGCAAGTATATGTCGCCAATTTGAAACTAAGATAGCACCCTTTAACATGCTTCTCTCATCCTATGCCTCTCACTACATCAGCATTAATCCCCCAGATAAACTTCACCCTTTTCTATTATATACTAGTTTTTAAGAAAACCTATGTAAATTTGCTAAACACGGATAGAAGGAAAACTGTGTCCCGTAGCTTGAGGAAGTTGGTACTTAATATTCGTTTCCTCTGTGAAGAATCTAACCACAATAAAGAATAATGAAGTAAACCAAATTAGGTCTAGTACTTCTCTGTTTGCAGCATCTTCAAAATCATGCAAAGACTTTTACATGGCTGGCGAGAGGGATAGTAAGAAGTACATTTTGGACGATATTGGGACTCACTATTGCATGATGGATGGTGGTTGTGGCAAAGGAGGGTGGACATTGGCATTGAAGGCTGACGGGACAACGGTATGTATTGTATTGATTGCCTCAGAAAGGAGAAGAAAGATAGATCAAAACATAAGCAATTTAACGGCATATTGCTTTATAGGACAACGTATGTTGATAACTAAGGACCCCCGATAAAAGGGGTCCCAAAATATGTTTATAACCATGTTTGAAGCATGTTACTCCCGCCTCTCTAGTTAACGAGAAAATTTTTTCATTTTAACATCTTGCTATAATGTTTTATACGCACTAATCAATAGAATGGTACTGACTGTAAATACGGGCCCTGACTCAGTTTTTTTCAAGGGTCCATGGATCCTCCTTTCAGTCACTGGGTTAAAATGATAAAGGGCAAGTTCGAAAATGAGTAGCGAGTTACAAAGTAAGGTCAATTATTAGGGCAATCGGGCAGGGTTGGCTTCAAAAACCAGTTCATTGAATTTTTTGGCTAAGGTGAAAAAATCATTGGTTTTTGATGCAGAGAGCTTATCATATAGCAGATATATATCAACCCCCTGTGTCTTCTTGTTCTTTCTATATTCCTCTTATTTTTATAAATACTTTTTTGCTTCCGTCAGACTACTTTGTGGTCAAACTCACTTTACTGGGAAGATGAGAGAGTGCTTAATGACTTGGCAACAAACATGGATCCTGGAGATGCAAAATTTGAAGCATTCAACAAAATGAGGTTTACTGCTGTTTGTATAGGAATGAAAATGAAACACCAGAAAGTTTCAGAAACCAACTGGCTTTCCTTCCCAATATCGTTTTCATCTTTGCGTGAGATATTCTCATCGTCCACGAGCATACACTTGAATCTTCCCCTAAGTAAATGGTATGGTTTGATTCCAGGACCAACAAACTTATTGCAACCACACTGTCACAGACAAGGATTTAATATACGGAAGGATTTTAACAACATCTTAATGGCAAGAATCGGCATTATGGGCAATAACGAGAATGAATGTATGTCCCCAAATTCAATCATAGGTATCGGATTTAACAGAAACACCCCAACAACTGGCTGCTATTATTACACCGATGTATACACAAGACATGCTTACATTTTTATACAGTGAGATTCCATATTAGACTGGTTCCAATTCCAAGAAATTATAAAACAAGGGGCATTTTTTAGTAGAAGCTGGGACCCAGTTGATTTTGGGTATTTCGACCATGCTGATTACAAATTAGTGGATCCCAAAGGAAATTCGGTCATTTAATAGCTTAATTTGTATATCAAAATGGCTGCCTGTCGAAATCTTCAAAATGCTGCCAAGAAAACCCATGACACTGCATTCGACTAGGATATTCATCAATATTGCTGTTATGAGGACAGAACTTGGTAAAATGGTGTACAGCAACATAATCTACACAACAGGCACTTTTTAAATTTTCATTACATCTATGACGCCATTATGATGTCATAATTGAAGGAAATGGCAGAATTTGCTAACTATTGGCAATATCTCAGTTTTAATTATCAAGTCCTTTTATAATGCCTCTAGAATATATCAAAATGCACCAAAAAGTAAAAATCAGAGATATGATTTCCATCTAAGCTTATTATCTATGTCACTTATTCATCATTTATTTACACCAGTTTGTCATTGTTTCGTTTAAACCCCTAATTACTCGTGCAAATACTTTAAAATGTCTTCAATTTACTTTTGAAGATAAAGAAAACCAATTTCGGCCAGTAAAGTTTATCTATGACATTTTCTGTGACTTGCATGACGTCATAAATTTGATTAACGTCATAAAATGAAAAAGGTCATGCAGCATTTGAAAGTTCTCATCGAAATCAGTCGAATGTTGGCATTGTCGATGATCTATGATCCTCCGGCAAAAATTAAACTCACTTATTTAGTTTTCTAGCTGATTAGTGTCTACCATCAAGAAAATCTTCCAGTTTTATTTAGCCCATTATATTTTAGGAGAAATGGCAAACTTTCAGCTCTCCATATTTCGAACTAACGACAAGTTTATCTATGACATTTTCTCAAATGAAATTTCTCCCAAGTAGTGATCGGGTGAAATGTCAACATTGAATATTTAAGTGGCTGAACACATTCCTTTTGTACATCCAATTCTACTATGCTGCATCTTTGTAAAGGTCTCTAACGTGTATCCAAGCTGGAATCTATTCAATTATAGGTCAGTTGAATTCGTTGTTTTCAGCTTTGCTGCATATGCCGTACAACTTGCTACATTACAGGCCTTGCGCAAATTAACACTAATTTCTGACTAATAATTCTTGAGAATTCTCGAGAAAAGAATAGTTCCACTTAAAACTTCATTGCTAATATTAAAATTCTTCCATACTTGTCAAGAACTCTTGAGGATTCTTGTAATGTTGATACTGCAGTGTGAAGCTTGACCCTACATTAGAATTTGAAGGAATGTCTGATCTAAATCTTAAAGCAAACTAAGCTATATGAGATTTTATTAAAAAATTCTTTTACATATGAGTTGGTGTAGTAGATCAATGCTCATCGTTCAGACAGCTGTCATCTTCTGTAGCACTTTTGCATTAAGCTGTGCACAGTAGATTTGCCTTTCTACAGCGTTTGTTTCTGCATCGTGTGTAACATCCACAAAAGATCATCTCCAGAGAAGCTGTAGGTATGGCCTCTGCTGTCATTAGAATTGGCTTTAATCGATCTGCAGAAAGCTCCCATCCGAAATCTGTAGGCGATGGTACGTTTTGATGCGTTGACCCAGCTTGTTTCCATATCATTGCTTAGATTGTTGGAGGCGATGCTTTTGGTTTTATTTTCTTTAAAAATAGAACGTGTCGGGTTTTAATTTGTGGTGTTAATGTCACCTGCACCATAAACGTGGCAAGGAAATTGTTCTGCTTTCCGCATAACTTTTTTTTTAATACCTCCTTCTCCCATGTTTTACACGAGTTCATGCGACTTTTTCCATGCAGATGTCTTTATCTTCCCAGACAAGTACGAAGTTGCATCACATCCAGTACGAGTGTTAAAGGGGATGAGTGCTCGACAGACTCTGGCAAGGTGGGAAGGATCCCTTTGACTGGAATAAGTTTTCTCTTCTTTCACGTTCCGGACATCATCCGGAGATCATTGCATCGCATTCGTTCACAGTGGGACACCAGAATTATGAGCACATCTGTATCTCTAGCAGCAATTACTACTGTATTGCAGGTGGCGTTGATAGCATGAAGGACAAGTCTGGTGTCTGCTTCTTCATGTCTTGCACTCAAAGACAAGGTATAAGTGTAGTATTTCGATGACTGGGCAAGCAAATCATTGATAAATCCTGTAACAATTTCTTTATCCTCAGGTGCTTGGCGAAACAACTCTCTGACAGGAATCGTGCAAGATCTGCTTTGTTTCCTGGCAATGCCAATAAGTCTGACCAGCACTTTGGAAGAGGTATCAAACCGCCCTTTATAACTCGGCGAATAGGCCGGCTAGTTATTGTCCGCCTTAGTCTGGTACTTGTTTCGATTGATAGTTTTCTATAGTGGTCAAAAACAACGTCGATTCTCTGTTAGCGTTTACCCATTTGAAGCACTGCTTGAACAAAGGTGTCTGCTAAATCACGAAACGAAGAGCAACCGTTTCGTTTCCCTAATGACACCACTAGAGCCTGACCATCGATGATTAAGCACGCTGTTTCTCCAAGAAGATCGATACTCTCCGGACAATTGATGCCATCCGTTAGCTTGTCAATAAGGACAGACTTGTCTTCAGTCCGAAGAGAACTGTTCATTTCAGCTAGAGATAGAGGAACTGGTATCAATAAATGAGAAAGCACACTCTTAAGATCAATTTCACGGCCGCCTTCATAAGCAGTGATCAACCGCATGAGGATATTTCGATCGGCCTTAAAAACCGTCTGCTTCTCCTTGTAGTTTGAATTTATTGGAACTTCATATAGGCTTTGAGAGGTAAGCGCTCTCCATCTTTGTAATAGTTCTGATTGATATTATGGGCTCTGTGCCAGGCGGTATCTGTCTTTGCGTGACAACGCTTAAAATTTGATCCTGACCAAGATCGGTTGCATGCAACAAAGATTCTTGAATTTCATTATTTGCCAGGTCTTTAGTTGCTATATTCTGCTATTCTGCAATATCTCACCTAAGGTATCTATCGCAAATAATTCGAATCTCTCAAAGGTGGCAAGCAAGGAATCTTCATCGACGTTGTCTCTTTCTATCTTGGATGGCAAATCATTCAACAGAGATCGTTTTATCCGCTAACAGGCCATACATTTTACGGGTTGTTCTGCCAAGTGTGACCTCAGGTTGAACAAAAGGCTCCATCTCAACAAGGCCGATGATGTTTTCGTAATTCCTACTATGCCCCCGGCTTGCTTTCCCGTACCATTCAGCCACTCCTGCGCATGATCCGGGTCGACCTCGCTAAATTTTCTTGCTGAGCACTTTACAACAGAATTCCCCTATGCAAACTCTTCTTTGACTTCGTCTGGAAGCTGTTTTATCTCGGCTATGTAGATGATGCCCCATCGCGCATAATTTTAATGATCATGGTGATCATCTTGAATGATCTTGAATGATCATCATCTTGAATTCAATGAGAAATCCCAAAAAGTGAGTACTTAGGCTCTAAAACTTTACTCACATTTTGTTAAGTTAAAGGGCCCCAAAACACCACTTTCAATAAGGGCCCCACACTGCCTCGTTACGCCACTGACGTGAAGTTTTCTGACTGGAAGCCATTTTGAATATGCAAATTAAGCCTTTAAATTAACGAATTTCGCTTGGGATTTACCACATTCGTAATCAGCATGGTCGAAATACCCCAAATAAACCAGATCCCAGATTCTACCCCAAAATACCTCTTGATCTCTTTTTAAAAACTGTTTTAGAGAAGCGGAACCAATCTATATGTTCGTTGATATTCAGAAGAACCTATTCTTGGGATCCGATAAAGATTGGAGAGTGGGGGGAGTGGGGGGCAAGGGAGAATATATCACGCAAAATAAAAGAATTTGAAAAAATCTCTATTGTTTTGAAAAAAGGTAGCCCTGCTATTGCAAGGTCTGTAAGGACAATAACGGTAGCGTAGGCAAAAGTTGGAATGGGAAAAATTATGGCAGGAATTAGGCGGGGTTCCAGACCCAACTTTGAAAAACAAGGCCCCTTAAGATTTGTCTGAAAATATAAAAAATTATTGTTGCTATGATAGGTATAGGCAGGTGCATATTTCTCAATCATCAGTGCAAATGAATGATTCTAATTTAAACAAATGACTCAAATATGATCAGATAACTGTTGCCTACAATATTGGGAGTACAATGCCTGCCAAAAGTCTTGGAACACTGACATCAATTTCCAAGGTCAAAACCAATCATCCCCCTCTCCCCTCCAGAACAATGTTGGTTTTCTATCAAACGGATTAGGATTTTCGGAAGCACTTTCTTTTGCGCTTCTTTTATGATATTTCTCTAAATCATCAACATTGTTTTAGGAGGAAGGGGGCGAAAGTAGCAATTTTTTTCATGAAAGGAATGAAAGATATCAAATGCAGCGTAAATTGGTGGGTGTTCCAAGTACTTTTGGCAGGCATTGTACGTAGAAGGTAGCTGTTTATATATCTTTCATGAGCTGTGCGCACACATGGACTCGGTTGATCTGTAAACCGAATGGACGTATTGTATATACATATCTTACTACGAGAATGTTCGATATTGAGCATAAGTATGTTCTAAAAGCGTAGATCTGTAAAACGATAACATAATTTATTCGATCATTTGAAATGGGTCTGCACTGCGTATAGTATATTGGGTTCTAATGATATTTTGACATCGAAAATTGTCTTCTTCTTCAAGTCAAAAAGTAACCTAATGAAAAACTTTGTGGATAGCTTGCATTTTGTTATACTACAACGATTTAATCCACCTCTTATTTGCTCGTGTCGTGTCGTAGAATGTCAAATCTTTTGTTGAAAATGCCACTGTAGTACGAGTTTGGTACAATAACTTAATTTCGAGCCGTACAAATGTAGTATGACCTTTTACGAATCTTCATATTAAACTTTTGTCACAAAAACAATTCAGTATTGTGTTCATAGGTATTCTGAAAGGCCAAATTCAACAATAGCAAAATGTTGCATTGTATCGTTCTATATGACTAACCAAGTATCAACACCGCTTGCACTAACTTGAAAGTTACCAGGGGCAGCGCCTTTTGAGGGAACCCGGAGGAGCATGGCGCGTTTTAACTAGATACATTGTATAAAATGCACGATAAAGACTTTCTACTACATTGCCCCTCTATTCAGAGTTCATGCCTTGGCTCTTAGAGAAAACTTTTCACAGTACTTTAAGGATGCAACAAATTGTTAAAATCAAGAACAGGATGAAACAGATCTAAGAACCTTTCAAATATGGGCATAATTGGCACAGTCATTCTCTGTCAAAACTTTGTCTGGAAAATAATTGCAAGTACCCTTTATGTCTTTTATTGGCAAATTTATGAAAATAATATAGCTAGTAAACAGTGGCGTAGCGTGAGCGCAGAACTTAGGCATGCGGTAACATAAAATATACGGCTATGTTGAATAAATGTAATGGTAATTTCAGTTTCTAAAAAATACAAGCGGTAATTAATGATAATCGTGATAGCAAATTTTGATTTTGAAAGTAACAAATCATTTGTACTCTAATTCTAATCAATCAAGGTGTCTATTCTTTGCATCAGGGGCTCCGACAGAGGTTGGAAAGTGAAGGGGGGCCAAGGGAAAAATTATCACCCATGCGAAAGTTTTTGAAAAAAGCTCAATTGTTTAGCAAGACTTTTCAGAATAACTCCTAGTGCTAAAACTGCTTTGCAAAAGATTTTATTCTTATTCATATTCCTCAAGAAAAGGCATCACCTAATGCCCGCCTAATGTAAGAATTTTTTATGCTATAATGAAGCTGGGAATTCCCGCAAGAAGGAGCTCTCCACATTGCGAAATTGTTAACACACTGCAGAGCCTAAGCGAACAGGAGCAACAGTTTCTGCTCATTTTTTACTCTCATATTTAACTAAGATGAAATAGTGAGCTGTGAGAGTTGTTAGAATTGAAGATGCTTCCATGTGTAAAGTTTCAGAAAGTTAGTCCCGGCAAATCATCATGTATTTAGCAAGGCTTGCGCTCAGGTCTACCGCATGCCCTGGTCCGTAAATTCTGACTATACTGGCAAGCCTTTTGACTTGAATTACGGAATGCGGATCATGACAAATAGTCTCTGACCCCACTTTGACGAAACTTTTTCTCTTTTCAACAGTCAGAAAGTAAAGAAAGGAAAATAATTGGATTTGAAATGATGTATCACGCAAAGAGTATTCGCAAAAAGCAGCTTATAGGTAGAAAAATGTTGTGGATTATCAAATATTTGGGAAGGCTTGCGCTCAGGCCGACCGCAAGCTCCAGTCCGGAAAATTCTCACTTCTCTCAGAAGCTTCTCTCGAGTTGCACTGAAGCTGCACTGGAGCATCACATGTTTCTCTTATTTTGGACAGGCAAAAAGAGTGATGTGGAGGGGCTTTATTTTTTCAGATTTTTCGAATTTCATAATTTTTAGCGATCTGTTTACTTGGAAAAAAAGCCAATTTGGGGCCAATTGGCCTGTTGGCGCTAGAGTTCACTGCATGCTGCTCATGACAAGAAAGAGAAGCCGTTTATTGCGGAAATTGTTATGCATTGAAAGTCTTGCAAGAATTTTCGAATTTGTCTATAAATTTTTACGCTTGCGCCGCAAGCGTAGCATACATAGACGCTACGCCACTGCTAGTAAAACTATTTTGTTTACAGATTTCATATGTCCAGTTCAATAATTATTGACATGGACATCTATGAAGACATCACATTCTATTCAATATATTTATTGTAACTTCTTGTCAATTCATCGGTATCTTTTATTTGGTGTAGAATAAACCTCAATGCATTTTCTCACTGTTTCAGAAGATTGGATGCAGAAAGTACGTTTTCTGGTGATCAGATAACAAATAAATAGATAGATAATACGTCATTCATGATTAGTAGATTAGATAGTGCTACTACCAGCCCACCTGCGAATACACCATGAAGCCGATAGTTTAAAGTTGTATTGTAGAAGCAACACCGTGAATTAATTTTTGGATTAATGACTTTGATGAAGCAAATGTATTGCAAGCAAGACTGGATTGTTCCCTTTTCGGGCTTCATGGGATATAGTAGGATATTCCTTAACAAAATTTAAGAAAACATACGTTTGGCAAATGTTGTTTACAATAAACAAAACAAAACAAAGCAAAACGAGCTAGTTGATTGATGATTACCAAGATAAAAAGTAATATTATCATATCTTGTGTTGACGTTATGTAAGGTTGGGGATTATAAAAAAACACTTTTTTGAGCACTTAGCCAAAATTGTCGTAACTTATATAATATGGAAAAGTTAGAGAGGAAGTATATGACACTCATTTTGTTTATAAGAAGCAGGTTATCTGGCAACTCAAGAAGTTTCCAGTTAAAAATTTGCTTTAACTTCAACTTGACATTGATGAAGTTCAATGAGCTTAACTGTTTACAGATCTCCACAGAGTTAGTCATTCTAGGAAAACAAAATTCCTTGATCGCTTTGTTAGTGTATCTCTGAATGTGAGTGAACTATTTACTTTACCTTGGAAGCACGTTTGAAAAATTCATTTTCTAAGAAATTCAAGAAACATGTAAGAACATTTTGATAGCAAAATGGCCAGAAAATTTTAGAGATTGCCTACCAGCACCGGGCCTTAGCTTCTTATAAAAAATACGTGTATTTCATCTTTAACGAGTTCCGTAAAAATTTTCAAGTGCTTTTTAGTGATGAAGGTGTAAAATTTTACGAAGCAAACGCAAATGTAGAGAACAAAACAAAGTATTTCACAATTTTTTCCTTCTCAAAATATTAGGTGCTTTTTGCTACATCTCTGCATTATATCAATCTCATTTAAATTATATATACATTCAAATGTTCATTTTCTACTGTCAAACTGCATAGGTAGATGGGAATAATGGTGCATTTTGTGATCGTGATTGTGTTGAGGGGGTGCCACCAGTGAGAGTCTGCCCGCGTTGCGGAAATTCAAGTTCTGGACGCTTGCAACAACAACAACAACAACTGAACAACAACAACTGGCAGAAAACATGGCTGCTTTGAGAGGGTTGTCTCTAGCGTTTGTGAAAGAAATCAAGGCCAAATTTGACCCATTTCACCCACAAGCCGTAACTGCCAGGTAATCTATGACCATAACATTTTTATGTTTGGAAGATCAAATTTAGATTATTATTTTATCTGCCATATATCGATAGATGCCAATATGAACAAAATTTTCCAACCTTTTGTTGGAAAAGGTGATGCAGCTGTAACAGGTGGACTGCAGCTATACTATCCTCACAACTTAAAAGATTTACGTACAAGTGTTAAAGTTAATTATTGCCAAAAACCTGTAAAAAGGAAAGAAGGCAAAAACCACACTCTAAGAAGGCAAAAACTAACTCTTAAGAACCAACTGTTTAGCACGATAAAGCTGTGTTTTATAGATCATCTTTATTTTAGTTTCTCTTTATTTACAGAACTGATAATCCAAAACACCATACTCTATGTCTGCTAAGATCTGAAAAGAACTGTAACTGACCATCCAAATGAAAAATTTCCAATCTCAGAGAAGAAAACAGACATCCCCCCTTGTGTTTTTAATCCAGTTTTGGAAAAATTAGAAAATTGACATTAATAAAAGTGAGGTGGACATGTCCACCCTAGTCTACCCTATAGTGCCGCCCCTGGGTGCATCCAAGCTCATCGGAAAAACTTTGACAAAGGGGTTTTTTCCTCAAACCTAGGACAGAGAAACTTTGAAAGATGGATACCTTTTGGAATCTGGAAAAATTCACTGGAATTGGGTGTTTTTCTACTACCCATGTAGAGCCCTGTTTACACTATAGCTTCTAACCTAGGTTGAGCCTGTGGGTTTGGAATATTGTAGTGTAAACACAGTTAACCTAGGTGTAACCCCAAGGGGGGGAGCTATTCCCATTATGGCCTAGCAGGGGGTGCAGTCAGGGTCAATGAGGGCCAAAGCTAAAATGTTAAAAAATTACCCTCAAATGGTAGTGTTTTTTGGCAATAATACTCAAATGGTAGCATAAGGATGGGAATTATGTCATTGGTAGCATCCTGTTATTGGAAATTATTTCTTTCTACATGCCTAATCCTTCTTTGACAAATTTCTTCTCCATTGACTGTTGTTGATTTGGGAAAAACAAAAAAAACTTGTTCATTGTATATAATAAATTGCACACTGTCTCAATAGACCAGTGTCGCCTGCTCCTTTGATTGGCATCATGTCCGTCTCTGCCGTTGTGCTAGTATCAAAACTGGGCTATTTGGTAGCTATTTGGTAAGACCCTCAAATTGACTGGACACCCCTGTCATGCATTAATGGGATTACCCCCCCCCCCCCTCCCTAGGGTCGAGCCTAGATTAAGCCAACCCTATGCTGGAGGTGGGTTGAACCTATGTTGACCCCAGGTTAAGATCTTCGAAATACAGTTTAAAGGCAAACCTGGATTGAACACAGGTTAACACTCGATACACACATGCGATTTTCGAGCTATGCTTCAAAAGGCCCCAATACACCCAGCCATTGTCAAACAAAAGTTGTCTTGCAATGTTAAAGGGAAGAGGCATTTCTATCTGAAGAAATGAATTTTGAAAGTGAGTGAAGCAAAGACCGACAAAGGTACAGTGTGGGGAAACGATGGAGTCATGACATTAATTGAAAATCAAAAAATGGGCTGATGAAGGGATCCAGCAACAGCTATATTCTTATAGAAGAAATCAGCATTTGATTCAAAAAGATTGCAGAAAGACTGCAAGTAAAAGGTATATACATGCACACCACAATGAGTTTGATCCCCGCATCAAATTCTCATCACTGCCTTCTGCCATTTTGAAAGATGCCAATGAGCGCAATTCCAATTGACAAAGAAGTGCATGCGTGGCAAAACTAAGCCGGGTCAACCCAACTTTGCTTTTACATTATACTTTAGGGTCAATGTAGTGTAAACAAAAAGTAGGCTCAACTTGGGTTCCACTGTCATGAGAACATTTTTATTTCCTTTTTAGAGACCATAGAAAGTTTTATTTAGAAAAACTTGAATGTTTTTGTATTGGCTCATAAATGCTCCTTATTTGTTCTATCAGACTTTGTCAGTGGCAACTTCAGGTTTCTCTTATATCAAAAGCAGAAACAACCTTGTATTTTGAAAATCTGTAAATATCTTTTTGAACTCCCCTCCCATTATCCCTTATATGCATTTATATCCTTAAATGAGAGATACCTTTCCCTCACATAAAGTGAGAACACATTGATGTATGACCAAATATCATTAGACTTCTACCAGAAAGGAAATTGCCAATATTAAAACATAAAACAGGCCTCATCTTTGAAGTTGTATTGTCTTTTGCTATATGAGTCTATGTTAATTATCTGTTGCATGTATTATGGTTCTACCCCGTTTTTATTATCAACAAATATAATATGTATTGAATGAATAATTGATATTGACAGTCACGGTCAATCTTGACTTTGATAGGCAAATACTAAATATATACCCAAAACCTTATTAGTTTTCCCCATATAGTCATTTTTAAACAATCTTTTGTAAGTTTCAAGCCTAATGACCTGCATTCATTTTCAGAGAATTTTTACGCATCCTCTCTTCAGAAGGAATGAAAAGTACAAACCCAAAATGCAAAGTGTTTACGGAATTAGTCAATGATGGAAGCTATCCTGGTTTAACAGTAACATTCTGTAAGTTTTCATGTGTAGTTTGAATTCATCATGTTTTTGTCTTTTGTTCATATACTTTGTTTCTTTTCATTTGAATTCTTTGCCAGGCCAACGTTGAGGCCCGGCCTATATCACTTCACAAAAATCTTGTACGCCTTTAGAAAAATGCTTTTGTTTTTGAGAAACATCATCTAAAAATCCCGAAAAATCCTATTGTTTTAAATAAGTCCAGTACGAATGATACAGCTCTCGGCCTAGTTTGTTTTACTTGCCACTGTTGCAACCTATTTTCGTTTAGCCCCTCTGATATAGATTAACACATCTGAAATAGGATCATGCAAATCCTTTCTTTAACAAATAACAACAACTAACAAAAAATCATGTTTAAATAATATATGATTGATGTTATTTTACTTTCCTCATTCAGCCAACAAAGAAATTATACAGTACAACATTGACAGAAAAATAAACTGTGATGAAGTATTGAAAGACCTCAATTTGAGATGCAAGACAGTGCAGCAAAGTTCTTGACAGTTGCAGCATAAATTAGGTTTTTAAAAAATCGAGTATTTATTTTTTCTAAATTTCATGAAAAGTTTAGTGACTTCGCCAGTTTCTGCTTGTTCTGTATTTTGAATTTCAGGAAGGGCAAGGCGATAGCTTCCCATAGCCATGGCCTTTCTGGGCGCATTTTTCACCACGTTTGCTCTATCAAGGATCGCAGTGTTCTCAAATTATTTGGCTCTAAGTCGTCTGACAATTTGCCATAATGTAATAAATTTTTGATTCTCTGTAGTCTTGAGAGAATTAAATCAAAAAAGGAAAGCGAGTATTTTATACATTTTACCATATTTCACGAGAAAATTTTGGGAAAGTACAAGTTAAAGGGGATTTGTCGCACTAGCAGTTTGCTAAAAGAACAAAAACATTGTGAGTGGAATTCCATTGTTTCGATACTTTCCATTTCTGATTCATGAATTTTTACTGCCGTGAAAATTCGACCTCGATCCCGTGCTTTGTACTAAGCAAGCAAAGAAGATAATGGTATTGCATTAGCCAATCATGTTCACGACACATGGCCTTTGACAGGCTAGATACTTAGTGTGTGAAGAAAAGGTCACTGTAGCAGGCTGCTCGACGGGCTCCAAGGAGTTCTTGCGGCGAAAAGTCGATAAAAATGTAGCAAATAAGAAACACCACAATACGCCGAGAATAAGGATGTGGAATGATGTGGAACCTGTGACTCAACGACAAACGAGAGGGTGTCCGACGAGCCAAAGAGCAATACCTCATTGGCCTGGCAAACACTCTCACACCGAACGGCATGAATAGTACCACTGACCGTTAACCTTACAGCAACATTATCATTATTTCATATTATAGTACTTCATCCCCATTACGTTTTCATTCCACCACCACCACCAACCCTCTCTCATTCCACACCCTTCTCTCCTCTACCACTGCGCTGCATTCACACCATTCCACATCAGCCAATCCGGCACCACCATCGCCTCTTTTAAATGTGTAAATTTTTAGCCCGTTAACTTTTGCTCTGATGAAGCCCCGTATGCCGGGGCAAAATATTAGCCTTCACTGATTTACGTGTATTTATTGTTGTTTGTTCTCGGCGTATTGCGGTGTTTCTTATTTGCTACTAGATACTTAGGTTCGTTTTATTTTATTTGATGGGCTAACCCTTGGAATTCGAATCTTTTCACAAGAAGGGTTGACTCTTAACTAGATTTGTGTCTAATGAGCCTAATATTCACTGCGAAACAACCCTATAGTCAAAGTTAAAGAAGTAAGGGTAATCGTTGTAAGACAAGGTACAAGCGCTTCTTAGTCAAACCTAACAGTTTGGTGGATAAATTTTAGAGCGAGTTCGAGTACATGTAAGTTAACTTCACCAGGAATGTCTGTATCACCATGCAATAAAAGTTGCACCGGAATGTTGTTTGGAAGGCTGGTGATTTGGACTTGTTTTCGTATCTATTATTATAGAAATGCTAGCGAGAAGATCTCGTCTGTCGTTGGATGTCAAATGAAGAGCAAAGCAACAAAATAGGGCACATTTATAGTGTCCTTAAAGTTGTGATTAAATTTGTCAAAATTTCGTTTACTAAGACGGGCTTTTGTTTGGGAAAGATACGATGCACCTATTGGGCCATGCATCCTAAAAACAGATTTTGCAGGGGGACGAATTTGTGATAAAAGCTTAGACTTAAATACAGCAATGGACGGTGCATTACTTATCTCAGGATCAAGTTTATTCCGTTCAGATGTGCAATTAGGATAGAAACTGAATTGAATTTTTTTAGTTTTTGCCCTCTTCCGTCCGATAGCATGTTGGTTGCGAAGATCGTATTGCGACTGATGAGGGGGTGGCTGCATGGTTTCAGTGGCGGCTCCAGCCTGAGATAAGTGTGTGGGACAAAAGGTGTGTCAGGGGCCACGCCCCTTTGGATCACGCCCTTGGATCACGTCACGAACTGGTTTGCAAGAATCTCAAGTACCAACTTTTTAAAAAGGTTTAAAAACTAATATCCTCATTCCACTCCTTCCCCGTGGCTCCACCACTGCATGGTATATGGAGGAATGACGTCGTTCATGATATTGTAAAACAAAGTCATCTACTCTACCTAAAGCTTCTTAGTGTCTCTCGCTCAAGCCCTGCTTAGAGTTGTTCACGCACAGAGGACTCTGGACAGACTCTGTGATTTGGCAAAATCATGTTTTGCCTGAATTCAAATACCTTAGCTGGAGAATGATTAATATCACTCCCCTGGGCTCGCAAAAAGAGTTTGTAAAATTCATCCAGGGTATGTATAGGTAAATATTTGAAGTTTTCTCCTCTTTAACCTGGTCAACCTTGGCCAAACGATTCGATTTTTTGCTCGATATTTCTCTCGACATTTGATCTCAAAATCGAGCAAAGTCGAGCATGGGTGGCCAAACGATTCGATCTTTTGCTCAATTTTTCACTCTACGTTTCACTCACGCCAACAAAATGAAGGCAAAGAAACGCAAATCGGCTGCCATGTTTATCTTTCGTGCAAATATCCTTTTACTTTCTCTTGAAGAACTATAGCAAGATAAGACCCTGTTCGTTCGTTTCATGCAGGAACCGCCATTAAATACTTATTTCGTTTAAAACAAATTACTATTTTCAGGCATAATTTTGTTTCTTTTGATTAATTCCATTCTTAGAATTCATCACTTAAAAAGGTCACATGGACCTCGAGGTCCCAGGGAAGTATGCTTCTCCGCCCAGCATAAGAGTTTTAAAGCTGCGCACGCGCTCACTCGATTCACTCGACAAGGTGGCCAAACGATTCGATTTTCATTCGACAACATCTTTTTCACTCGACTTTTTTGATAGAGATCAAACTTCACTCGACACCACTCGACGCCTTTCGACTTGCTCGACAACGTGGCCAAACGACTCGAATTTTCACTCGATTTCTTGTTGAGTAAAAAATCACGATATTTGCATTTCTGTTACCAGGCTTTCTCTCATTTCTAAAATACGCAGGTTTTGCCATAATTTTGCAGAATCCTGTCTTCGCCTTGCCTCAAAATATACCAATTTTCGGTAGCTTCTTGAAGGGACTTGAATGTTTGAACGCGTAGAGATAAGTAGCAGTGTTTCAACAATTCTCTTTTCTAGGGGCTTACAGGGTAGGTCAGTCCTCACAATGTGCTTCAACTAAGACCCAAATAAGTCGACATGTCTTGATGAAGAAGATAAACTGTCATCCCACCCCACCCTAACTCCATACCCAAAAATATCCCCCAAGTAGAGGCGCCAAGTAGAATCCTCTTATCTTTTTATTTTGAAAAGAGCTGGAGCTTATTGTCAATTGTTTCCATACACTACCCGTCATGCAACTGGGTCTTATCACAATCGGTTCTTTTCTCATCTCATAGTCACTAGGTCGGGCGCCGCCATTTCAGGTAAAATTTGTTCGTTACGTTCGTTCAAATGTTCTTTCTCCTTGTACAAGTTGAAGTTTGCTTCATAAATTCGTTTTCGTTTAGGCAATTGAATAAAGCATGAACGAAGGCGGTCACATGAGTGACAACTCAGCTTCAACGGGAGTTAAGGTTAGTTGGACCACGTGGCGTCGTACTTGTGTCGCTCTCATTGACCTCTGCCCTTCTCCTTCTTTGTCGATTCTCGGTTTCTTAATTCGCTCTTTTCTACATATCCTTTAATTTTTAATTTATAATAACTTAAACAAATTAATTCTTATATTATCATTATATCTCGCCCTGTCTAATGGCTAGGTTCTTTGTCTGGGCGGCAGTAAATGAAACGCCATTTTGAAATAGTAATGTCTTAGGCCACATAGTCGTGGAACGCGAGCATGACTCTATGCAGATTTAAGGAATGTTCGCTGTACTTAAAAATGGCTTTGCTTTGAAAGAGACGTCGTTTAGTTTTCTACATTATTTGGTAGGAAAATGTTTTTCTGTCCAGGGGCAAAATTGTCAAAACGGATGTATCTCATCTCAGACTTTGTAACGCCATTGCTCAGACACTGTTCGTTTAGTCCAAATGGAGGCTACAAAAGAAACTGGCCTCTTCCATCATGCCAGCCCTTTTTGTCATGGTTTACAAATTCTACGTGGTCTTGGAATACCTAACCCAGCTAAAAATGTCATATTTTATGTATTGAGATTCTTTATGTGTGGAGGGCTAGGTTGCTTTCTTGACTTGTGGAAATTTGGCGAAACGATTGTCCCTTTCCCGTGCTGTTTCCGCAAACTTATCAAACGGCGGTAACGATAGAGCGTTTCCTCGAGGAAAATGACTTTAAATACGTTTTGGGATTTTTTCGAATTTTCAATCAACATTAAAGTAAATTAAGCACCTATGAGCTTTGCAAAAGGCTTCAAAACTTTCATATAATCAAGTTTCATATATATAATTATAAAATAAAATACGACGCTAAAATTTAATACAATGATGCTTACAAAATTACAAACTAAATAAAGAAACAGACATTACATGATTGTATATAAGATAGTTTGATTAAGGAGGAGCTCTCTATATAGATAAACTAATTGAGAGAGAGCCCCCCCCCCCTCACATAAAAGCAGAGAAACTAGAAACTTTATATATAAAAAAAGAACATAAACTAAGTTAACCAATACCCAATTACAACACATAAGGTTCAATAAAATAGAGTTTTAATTTAATGCAAAACATTGTGTCAGAACCAGCAACACAAATTAAAACTGGAAGAGTGTTCCATAATTTAGAACCAAAATATTGAACTGTACATAATGTAGAGAAATGTTTTGAAACCAATAGTCAGTGAATTATTTTACATTAAGTTTGTGTTTTAGGCAAAAAGTAAGTGTTAAAGAAGAAAATAAAACAAGATGTAAATAAACATTTTCAATTTTGTATTTGCAATCATAGAAGTGGATTCTTTCTGTTTCTTAGTAATTGTGCCAAAGTTTCTTTGAAGCCAAACAAATTCATAAAAAACCACATTGCATAATAATGATGATAATAATAGAAATCTTTAGATTCTTTTTCCTCAGTCGGGATGAATTTTTATTCCTTCTTTAGAGGTGATAGATTTAAATGAAAGTTATATAATATTTGTTTTCATCTTTTGCCATTCTGAAAACTGCATTACCAGCCCTATGTGGATGGTAAAGTCAGCTGTCTCAGTTCTCCATAATACTAACACAACTATATATATATATAGCTTAATGGTTAGATGAGTAAAAAGGAAGAAACACAGGATAGGCTGTCTGCCAGATTCTGTGAATCTTTCAATGAGTAATAATACAAAAAAGTCAGGAACAAAGCAATACAGCGATGAAAAAATGATGTAAAAAGGAATTTGAAAATATATTCTATTAAATTCATTGAAAAATATTCATTAGATTTAATGTATTTTAAAATTCTACATACTACATCAAAGGCTCATCAAAGAATTCATTGGATTTTGAAGTTCAATAGTAGTTCTTATTTATTATCAATTATCCATCTATATATAGATATCAATGCAAGACATTCTTTGAGAATGTTTTTGCCAGGTGCTTTCTTCAGTATTGGACATATTTACAACAAATAAAAATCACACAAATTTTCAGTTTGCACTGACTTTGGATTGCACTTTGTTTTTGTAAATTTGCAGTAACAACCTCATCATCCAAAAGAATAATTTATATCCCATCTTCAAAAGAATAACTTTGGAGGAGTTCATTAAAGTTGAGTGTGGTCTTTTCTATGATTTGCAGCTGGATTTTGTTACATTGGCTGGTTGCTATTTAAATGAAACACTAAATGAAATAAGCGAAAAGGAAAAGAAGGAAGGTGAAAAGAAAAAATGTGATCAAAGACAAAAAGGGGAAAGCAGAAATTTTAGCGCTGCTTTTTACAATTGGTATTTAAACAATGCAAACCATTTAGCCTATTGAAAGAAAAACAATTTAGACCCCGTTTACATGAGACCTGGACCAGATCAGATCCAAAGTATCTGGATACTTTTGAATCTGATCCCTGAAACGGCAATGTGTTTACACGGGTTCCAATCCAGAACGATTTGTGTTAACATGAGAACAGATCCAGATGAATTCAATTGGTTACCGTGCATGCGCTTTTCCAAAATCGGTGCGCATATGATGTTTTCAGAACTTTGTGTGTGATAAAAACACAGTTCAACCTGAACACGGAGGGAGGTAATGCTAAAAGGAGTAAAATTTTCGTAGACTGAAGAAGAAACTGCGCTACTTTTAAAATTAGTATTGGACTAGAAAACTTAGAAGCTTACAGCTGGACAGGATTGAGAAAATACAGACAACATATTGTCAAAGTTTCATAATAATTCTTCAACACAGTAGTCTATCAACTTGATGTTCAGTTTTCTGGCGCCAGAAAGCCACAGATTACATATTTAAACTACCTTGAATTGGAAAATATTCTGTCTGACTTGCGACAAATAACGTAGACGGATCTTATCTGGACCAGATCCACCTGTTTACATGGGATCCATATGAGATCACCTCTGAAAGCGTTTGAAGAGCAGATCCAAAAGTATACAGATCCACCAGTTCCCGTGTAAACGCAAGGCCTGTCTGTACATTTTTGGATCTGATCCAGTTCTGATACATTCTCGTGCTAGTGGGGTCTTAGGCAACTCTGTCAAATGATTATTTCAAGCACCCCACTTTCGTGAGACAACATATGTCCTATTGTATGAATAAGCAAATTTTAAAAAGCTCCTGGAAAAAAACTTACAATTGGTCTTTGTGTGCCTGTCCGTTCGCACGCTTTGAACAACAAAGGCTTGGTTGTTGTTAACATATAGTACATTATAGTGCAGTAATATTTTTTTTAACAATAAAAATATCAGAAACCTCATGTATTGTGATGATAGCTTATGTAGTGATGAGCATCCATTTTCTAAAGAGAGAACTTTGGTTCTAAATATGTAGGTGATAATCATGCCAAATTTGGTTTTTAGCATTCAATTTTTAGAGATCAATCAAGCTCAGAACTTTCTATGTGCATGTGGAGGCACTTGATTGGGCTTGAGCACCTCTCCTTGCAAGGCCAGCACTTCAATGAATCCAAATATGTCTGTATAAAAATCATACGTTCTAAAAATGAGGGTAATTTTTTCATGTTTCAATCTATTTCATAGAGAAGTGCTGAAGGCAGTATGGATGCGGGACAAAAAAAGGTAATGAGATGCATCTCTGCTGAGTCATGCTTTAATGTTAAACCAGCTAGAGGAAAAAATATATTGTAAATATATGTATATTTAACAACATTTGCAATTCATGTTTAAAAGATATGTACTCAATAAGTAATTATATATATATATAATGTATAATTTACCTAATATCGATTTAGTTTTGAAATATCAAAGCACTGCTTGATGTCTAATGTTTTTTTAACATGAATTATATATGATATATCTTTATGTGCTGAATTTCTCGTTTTAGATGAAGGTAGAAGAAAACCCAGTTTCAAGGGTTTTACACATTCGAAATATTCCAAGAGATGTTTCAGAATCTGAGGTAATTGAAAAAGCTTATCTTATAATCATGTAGCTCTGTTTTTTCAAGAGTGTAGAATTAATCTATTGATGCTTATAGAATAAAAGTGAAACTGATTACTATCACAATACTAAAACTGAAAGCACAAGAACAAAATAGAATGGTACAAAGCAGGCAACAAAAGTTCCTGGATAAGGTAAACTGTGCCATATTGAATAAACAGCCATATAATTCACACATTTAGAAATCAAAATCACACCCACACAGTTAGCTGTGGCCTACAGAGTCTCTTTAAAGCCTTATTCAATTGTCTAGAAACATTTATTTGTATTCTTGATTTCATTTTGACAGATCATTGCTCTTGGTACTCCTTTTGGTAGAGTCACCAACATTCTGTACATGAAAAATAACCAGCAAGCACTCTTAGAGCTGGAGGATGAGAGCTCTGCAGAGAAAACTGTTAACTACTATACGTTTGTCACACCAACAATTGGGTGAGTCCTGAAAGAGTTTACAGTTTGATATGATTTACAGCTTGATGGTGCAGCATTGATAAGGAATCAAATCCTGATAAAGAATCAAATTTCAGAATCAAAAGATTTAACATAATTTATTATTTTCTATGCACCCATAGAAAGTTCCTCCATATTCAAGGAAATGCCTATTTAAAGAGGAAAATGTAATTTTTACACATGCATATGTGAATTATATAATGGGTTTTGGTGTTTTAAGTTGCAACTCAGATTGTTATCGTCATGCTTAGTGTTATCATCAGGCAACCGTGTGTACAGATCTGCCCATATTGCATCAAGCACTTATTGTCACACTGGTAATACAGTAATTTTCATTACATCTATATATGCAAAGAGCATTAATGAGCAAAGTGGTTTGAATTTTGATCGCTCTGTTGTTGACAACGTGGTGGCCATTAACTAAATTCTCAAAACTGTGCAATACCTTTGCTCACTAAGTGTATATATATTTGTTGTATTTATTTCGCATTGTAAAGAGAGTTTCTTTATATTTCAGGTCACAACCAGTTTACATTCAATTCTCAAAGCACAAGGAGCTTGTTGTTTCGAATCCATCCCAGGCATTGACTGCTGCTGCATCTGAAAACTCAGAGTCATCCTCAAATACAGTGCTTCATGTAACAATTGAACATTTGATCTACCCAGTCACAGTTGATATTTTGCATCAAGTGAGTCATGCACATTTTCAAGCGTATTATCATGATTTCCTTTGCTTCATTTTAAAAATATGCAAATAGATTTTTATCATTAATTTTGCTTTTGTGTCAAAGGTTTAAACTGAGAGAGCAAAATCAAAATATTATTTATGAATATATTTTTAAGAACTTTTTATTTGTTTTACTCTTATAAATCTGTGATTCTCAAAACAAAACTTGAAAAATTTGCCTTGTTCTGCATCTTGACTCCATACTATCTGTGAAATTTTACCAAATCTGTTATCATTGAATTTTCAGTATCTAAAATGATTTTCTACTCTGTCTACAGATATTCTCCAAATATGGAACTATTTTGAAAATTGTCACATTTACAAGAAGTGGTGAGTTTCAGATTTGCCTGTCTTTTTTTGCCATTTTAATCATGTTTACATTTAGATATTCCCCACTTATTGTTTGAAAAAATTTAAATTATCCTTGATTTTTAATTAAGGTTTTTTTTCTTTTAGGCCAATACCAAGCTTTGGTTCAATACCAGTCAGGCCATTCTGCAGAGCAGGGGAAAAAGGTGGGCATTTAGCAATGATAAGCCAACATTAGAATGTTCTAATTATATAAAAGAGAGCGGAAGAGATAGAGAAGCTTGTTTATTTCTATGAACATACAGGCCTGGCCGTTTGAGGCGAGCGATAGCTCGCGCTCGCCTCCACGCTCCCCTCGCAACCTGAGGCGAGCTATGAATTGCTCTCCTAAACAGAACATGAAGGGAGAATCGCTCCCCTAAAATTTCCATTCATTTGCCCTTTTCCTATTCAGAGAACCCTGAAACCGGGTTAATTGGCTTATTTTTGTAACAGCGATTTCTCCCGTCACTGCATTTTTTGCAATTAACTTTTTGCTTGTTGGGCGGTTTTTGTTATGATATGCATAAACTTCGATCTATTTGGAAAAGGATAGTTAACCGAAAGGTCGTTTGTAGCGTTAACCGAAATAGTCAAACGTCGTTTGTAGCGATTAGAACCTTTCGATCCTAAGAAAACAGGAATATTTTTGGAAGGAAAGTCGAAGAAATGGGTAGGAATTGTAGATTGGGGATATAATAAGACAGCAGGTCCCTTCCAGCAATAGAAACAAAACTATCCCTCAAAGAGAACAAGGTACTCTGTCTTGCAGATCAAAAACAACAACCAAAACATGGAATTCCACTATCCAGCAGCTTTTACTGAAAAAACCCAGATTGGGTGAAAAACTATAACGGCGACATGTTTCGCATTATTGGCAAAGCCTGATCATCGTTCCATCTATGTAGCAGTTTGTGAATCTATCTACTATATAAACATGGCCGACTGCTTTTGTGTAGACATAAGTGAGTTCGTTTTCACCTTAGGACTCCGTTGGTAACATTTTCAATAGGAAAGGGGCACTTATTGGAAAACCTCAACAGTCATGTCCTCGCGTTTTCTGATGGCCTATTTCGATCCAAAACTGGGTATTTTAGCGTAGAGTTTTCCTTCTATGTTCTGACGTTTTATTCTCTGAAGAGTGCTAGACGTATAATTAAGTTTGTTTCAAAATTTGTTTTTTAAAGCCATTTTCAAATACTGTGCAACAACAAGATTGTTTTGCAAGAGAATTGTTGTTTTTGTGTTGTGCCAGCTTTACATAAAACGGAGAGAGTCTGTTCTTTCAAATACTTCAAGTAAAGGGGGTGCCTAAGTCACGGTTAAAGCAAATGCAAATTGAAAGAAGTAAAACAGCACACTCCTGACTGAGGCTATTACATTAAGGCAACCAACAGATACTAAAGGGGCTTATTAAGTCATCTGTCGATTGTCTTTAAAGTACATTCTATGTGTTACTGATTTAGCTCGCCTCAGCAAATGAGGGGAGCAATTCACAGCTCACCTATGAAAATACAAACGGCCAGGCCTGAACATATATAAACATTGTTGAAACATTTTGTTGTATTTTATTTATTCCTTGCCAAGAATTTTGCTCTTTTTTCGTGGTAATTTAGCTTTAGAACAACTTTAAATTGTACAAGGAAAATAAGCGTAGATATTTAAAATAACAACATTTCAAGCGTAGTGTCTCATCATGTTTAGATAGAAAATGTAAATAGAAAGAAAAACGTTAAAGGACAATTGGATTTGACAGAGAGAGATAGAAAGAAAAGGTGTCATCATGGAAAGGTGTAATTTTGAAACCTTTAAGTTTTATCTTATACTGCGGTCACTCTACATTGATTTTATCTTCTTTACAGAATCTTGATGGGCAGAATATTTACACTGGGTGCAATACACTGAGAATAAAATTTTCAAAACTTACTAACCTGAATGTGAAATATAACAATGAGAAAAGCAGGTACTTGTGTGTTTGTAAATAAACACTTTTGATGATGTATACATGTATCGTGTTTTAACAACATTTCAATCTTCATAGACAGACTATGAAACCTGTTCCAGCATGCCTTTGTTAGTCAGTTTTACTAGCTTTAAGTTCCCCATTGGTTGTTTGAAGCTTTTAGCTGTGTTAAAGTCTGGCAATACTCCACTTACCTGTAAACACATCAGATCAAAAGTAGAATCTGTCTAGGTAGATGCTTTAGGATTTAAAAAGAAAAATATGCATGGATCACCAGAGTGCTGACATAAAATGGCTGTGGGTCAGGAAAATGTTGAAATTTATAATAAAATTCAAATTTTGAATAGCTAGCTAACTGATTGATCGTGAAGTATGAAGGTTTAAATAGCAAGCTGTGCATTTATGTTGGCATTCACCTAAATTGAAAGGGGTTAAGATAGCAAATTACCCTCATTGGACTAGCAAATTTTTATTTTATTTTTTTTGTACATCAAGTTATGGTTATTGGTAACATATAAGTTGTTTTTGGTGACTATGGTTTTGTTGTTTGGCCACACTTTTGCAAATTCAGTGTAACTAGTTACACACTGATTTACTAGGCAGATTCTACTTTATAAGAATATCGGGAGTAAATGTGGCCCACTAAATGAAGAGGGATAGATAATCTTGAATATGCCATGGGAATTTCCCTGTTCCAACACTCACTTGTCGTTGGCAGTGAAAATGAAACTCCAGTATGGGGTTACTTTCGATAAATAATTTATTGAAGAAGTTATTTTCTGGTTGCTGTGTAAAGTTTTAAGTTAAACAGAGTAAAAATTTGCTCATTCTATATTTGATTGCCAGTAAAGTGAAATATATGGTTTGTTTGTGTCATAAATTGTTAGTGTTCTTGTTTGAGTGAAATTTTTTCAAAGTCGTTAAAGTTGTAATTCTGAGCATGAACAATTTAGAAAGGCCATCAAATGCAAATGTGTTTCTTTGTGTTTGATCTTACCACTACTTATCTTTTTTCCAAAAATCATCTGTTTTCCAACCCTTACCTTTGCTCTTTCTCCTTTCCTTACACAACTTCTTTCTTTTTCTTACAATCCAGCTGTTTGTATGTTTACAATCAAATCAAATGTAATATTATCCACCAAAGGCTCTAATTTGTCATTCCATTCTGCCTTGACTAGAGACTACACCAGGCAAGATTTGCCGTCTGTTGAAAATGGTCGTGGAGTTGATCCTGCAGTTGGCCTTTCCCTTGGTAAGTAGTGTGAGTTTCCAAAGCAGTGTCAGAAACTATTTGTTTGTATGGTCGTTGTGCTGTTTCTAAATTCTCTAACATGCAAAGCATAATTTCTGTTGAAGTCCCTTTCTTTGTTGCTAAAAAATCTGTTTCATTGAAACACGGTCATATATAAGGGAACATTTTTGGGGCTAGGGCACTTGGTCTTTTTAAGAGGAGCTCAAATGTTTGGTAAATGAAGGAAAACTTTTATTACAGGTGCAGCTGGTTTGGTGCCATTGCCATTTGGTGCAACTGCTGTCACTGGTATTCCGGCTCTTCTTGGATCTGGCACTGTTTTGCAGCAAGGAAGTAAGTTTTGTTTGATAGTGAATCATTCCCGTATATTAATTGTATAATTCCTGGTGATTAACATGCAATGTTTCTTGAATCAATAGTTTTGCAAGGCTTCATGTCTCTTGTTGTGGTCTTTTACTCTGTATTACAGTCATTAAAAAACATATCATTTGTACGAATCTTACCAGAACCAATTATTTGTACGAACCATTATTTGTTTGAATCACTTTAATTGAATTTTGTCCTGGTGTTGCCCAGATAGGGCTGAAGGATGTTTGCAAACATAAATTTTTATCCTTCGTTAGTCGACTTTAGCACACAATGCAGTGGAAGTAGAAATTAGAACTGTATCACAAAGCATTGATTGTTTATCCTAATAGTTGCAAATCTACATGGTCTTCCACTTGGTTCGAATCAGCACATGGCACAAGGCAATTATATGAGACAAGGCGGACCAAATATTTGTACGAATCTCTATTTGTTTGAATCACTTTAATTGAATTTTGTCCTGGTGTTGCCCAGATTGGGCTGAAGGATGTTTGCAAACATAAATTTTTATCCTTAGCCCGACTTTAGCACACAATGCAGTGGAAGTAGAAATTAGAACTGTATCACAAAGCATTGATTGTCTATCCTAATAGTTGCAAATCTACATGGTCTTGCACTTGGTTCGAATCAGCACATGGCACAAGGCAATTATATGAGACAAGGCGGAAGTGTTGTGTTTGTGAGCAATTTGGACGAAGAGGTGAGCAATTTTCCTTTTGTCCCACCACTTGCAGCACTACCAGCTCTTGAGCGACAATTGTCAAAATTATCCTGTGCTCCAGTGCTGTGACGTGCCTCGATAAAGGTTCTCCAGTAGTTACAGTTTTCCAACACTTGATCTTAGGTGCCTAATAAATGCACCTTAGCAATTTGTCCTAACACTCCATTCCCAGCCGATTAAAAGAATTTTTTTTTACGCTTGGAATGTAGATACGAAATAAAGAAAGGTGTTCAAGTTTTCTGTTTTTCTCTCTAATTTTTTTTGGCTTATCTTTTTGTCAATATTGTAAAAAAAAATTGCACCCTTTTCCTCTCCTGCGTATATTTACTCTCATTCAGAAAAATTCCAAACACCTTTTTTGAAGCAGCAAAAAGTATATTATGATGGTTTTGTCCATCTATCAGTTGAATGTAAATGACCCGTTCGTTTGTCAATTTTTTTGGTCAGCAGCAAGTGTTTAGTTACATCAAGATTTACCAGTTACAGCTAAACCATCTAGAAAGGCTGGCATTCGTCTCTAAGTGTCAAGAAAGTTTCCTAATAAGTATTGTTGATTCCTAAACATAACACGTGCAAATAATCTGTAAAAAAATCCTCGCTTGCGTTTTCTATTTCTCTTATTTTGGTTCTTTCGTCGATGTTTGATATCTTTTGAAAGCTTCAATCGCGTTAAACGATGAGTCAAATCTGCAGTGCATCTTTGATAAATCAGTTCTCCAATGTGATTTTGAAATAATTTCTGATTTAATTTATAATTTAAAGAAAGCATGAATAGTGATGCAGCATATAGATCTCTGAATTGTACTAGCTGTGAAAATCGACTAACCATTTGTCCATTTGTGTACATTAATTTGCTTTTCTTTCAAATCTCTAAGAAATAGTTCCTCTATCTATTCTTGATTAATGATTACTTTTTCTTTCTCCCTTGAACTCGCTAGCAAGTCTCCTGTGATGATTTATTCATTCTTTTTGGTATGTTCTTTTTTCATCTTGCCTTGACTTTAATCGCCAATGTCGTTTCTTCTCTTGCAGCCTTTTTGCTCTTTAAACAGCTTTTGTTTCTTAAATGATAAAAACAAACTTTAAACTTTTCTCTCTAAATGCTTGGAAGGAGCTCTGAAGTACATTATTCCCAGTTTTTGGCAGTGCCAATTTCAGGCGGTCATTTCAGGTTTTGTTCCAGCTCAAACTTGTCTTTGTCCTAAATTTATACTGCTCATTTAAAAAAATACACCTAGAAAACAGTCATTTCGCTTGCTATGATGAAAGACTTTCACTAAATCCAACAATTTACCTCTAATCTTTCTTATGCATTTTTTCTGACAGGAAATTTCTTACTTTTTTTATCAATGTAGGTCTGTACTGAAGTTGGTCTGCTTTTAATTCATCTCAAAGATATGGAACTATTCCTTGAAAGTTTATCATTTCAAGTCTATTTAAAGCCTCCCTTAATGCAGTCTTATTTTTCACCATTTTCTGTTTAAACTTCAACCTTTTGTATACGCCTAAAACCAGATTGGCCCAAACCACAATTTGCTGTGCAGATCTTTTTCAGATTGATTTAGACATCAATAACCAGGTTGAGAGTTCTTGCAAATGTGGTTCTTTTCTCTAGTTTCTCTTTGCTGAAAATACTTTGCATTTCAAAAACTGAAAATTCTACCATTTATTCATTCCAAATGTCCTTTAGCCATCATACAACCGAGCTTAAACCACCTGCTGAAAATACAATCGCTTGATTTTGCTAACACAGCGCAGCTAGATTCATGCTAGATGCACCTCAAGAACCTCGTCTTTCTCCCCTACATTTCAGAAATCTCTTAACTTTTTCAGTTGCCGTTTCATTTCTTGGCTTTTCAAAGCGGCAATGATGAATTTGAGTTGTTTTTAGAGCAAAACTTAGCGTGGCTTTATTTGTAATAATTCTTTTCTATACCAGGGCATTATGGTGATGTGCACCGCGTGAAAATTTTGTTCAACAAAAAGGACAGTGCACTCATCCAATTCGCAGATGGCATGCAAGCCCAAACAGGTTAGAAAAGAATTCAGATATCATTCTTTGCTTCCATTGTCATTGTCTTGCTTCCATTGTCATTGTCTTGCTTCCATTGTCATTGTCTTGCTTCCGTTGTCATTGTCTTGCTTCCATTGTCATTGTCTTGCTTCCATTGTCATTGTCTTGCTTCCGTTGTCATTGTCTTGCTTCCGTTGTCATTGTCTTGCTTCCATTGTCATTGTCTTCATTTTTGTGTACGCTGTGATTTAGAATGAGTACACTGTGAGGTGGGTCGAGGGGAACGCATATATGTATGTATATATGTATATATAGACGCTTTTCCGTAACTTTTTGCTATGCAAGGCATGCTCGTTTCCCTGTGATTTCTATTACAGTCACTTTCTCTTTTCTTCGCTAGTGTTTTGTCGTCTTGATTTCGGCCACAGGGCTAGCTTAATTTTTGTAAAGCATTTGTGGCTTAAAAGCATCTCCTTCGGTGTACTAACATGCATTTCTCCTTCATGGTTCTTTCTATAAACTCGTAATTGCAGGATAATTTTACGTTTCGACAAACATCCAGCGCGTTATTTATAGCAACTTATTGCTTCTTATCTAAAATGAACAAGTTAGTTTAAAACTTTGTTCTTTTACAGCACAACAAAATCTGAATGGCATTCGCATATTTGGTAAGGAGATACGGGTTTCAAAATCAAAACATACAACTGTCAATATGCCAAGAGATGAAGACGTGGTAAGAGTTAAACTAACTTACAAAGGTCACGATTTTGGAAGGCTGGGATGATGTTAAGGCACCTTGGGGCTAGGCCTAGTCGTAAGACTATTACCGGGGGGGGGGGGCAGTAAACAGCTCTCCTAGTAGTATTCAGGTGAGCTATAGGAATAGGAAAAAAAAACGAAAATTGATTTCAAGGAGAGCAAATTCGATTTTTAGAACAATTTAGGAGAGCAATCTGTAGCTCTCCTCCAGCGTTATAGGGAGCTGGGTGTGGAACAAGAGCTATGACTCTTCTCAAATTGCCAGGTCTGCTGGGGACGCCTCTCCTTTGCACTGTTTTATGAAGGCATATGATAGGCATGTTTTTTAAAGAGAGAATCCCGTAATATGGCATTAAGCATAATATATACCCCATTTTTCATTGCGTAATTTTGGCAATAACCTTGTAATTAAATTGTTCCCAGACCCAACAGAATTTAATGTGAAATGAATTTTATTATTTTTGGCAAGTTTCTAAAGTGACAACGACTAACAACAGACCTTTCATACTTTCATATAATTTTTTGTAGGACCGAGAACTAACGAAAGATTTTTCTGATTCTCCACTTCACAGATTCAAGGTAAGGGATTAGCCAGCTACGACTTTGGCCTACTAAGTAATCAGTTGTCTTTGCACTTTGTCACTGTTTTATGTACGTTGATAAGAGCGTGTATATGAAGATGAAGTTACTATCTTTGTACCAAGACGTATTTTTATGTGATATCAATGGGACAACAAACATTTTGGCATAATACCATAATGTTATATTTTTTAACTTCACTCTCACGATTGGTTTAAATTGATATGCACTTATACTTTCTTCACTGTCAGTGCAGTGCTTATAATCACCTAGCATTAGATATGTACACTGCTTTGTAATAATTGAAGTTTGAGGTTGTTTCTTTAATTCGCAAATTTATGCTTTCGTTTCTCTAGAAACCAGGATCAAAAAATTTCCAGAATATCTTCCCACCAATTAAAACGCTCCATTTGTCAAACATACCGTGAGTAATTTTTTCAAATTTCAACATTTGATGGTTACGATTTTCACCGTGCTAATTTAAAGCTACTTTACATTTAAAATTAAAATCGGCAGTGGAATCGCATTGTCTAAATGTGCTGTTGTCTTGACACACAGAGTGAAGATTGTGTAAGGAATCGTGAAAGATTCTACTGTATGTAATTAGACGTTAAAGAGAGAATTTCATTGGACCTGTCAGTCAACAGGAGCTCATGCACTAACGTGTTCTGATTTGGACGAATCGTGATAGCTGTTAGCATTCTACTAGGAAGCCCAAAGCTAATGGATATTCTTACGTATGCTTTTGTAGTTCTTTAACTTTGTTATGAAGACTATAAACTGTTATTTTGGCGTCCTTTTTGCACTGCCCTTTTGATCCAGCGAGCATGCTTTCAATGTTTCCCTTTTTGTCGCAAGATCCTTTGGCTGTCTCACATTTGTTCACAGGCATCCACATTTAGGGCCGTTCTTAAGGAGCAACAGGTTGATAGAGATTGGTGTTTTTTTTATTTTAAAGGGAAGAGACAACCGGAGAAGAGTTGGAGGATTTGTTTGGCAGCTACGGGGCGGTGGCGAATTTCAGATTTTTCCCGTAAGTTTTCTGATCGCGTCTCCAGTGATTTGATTGACACCTAAGAGCTTGAGGGAGTGCGAGGATGGCTCAGTGGTTAGGGGCGCTGACTACAGATCCAAGAAGGGCCCGTGGTTCGAGTCCCTGACATAACCAAACTTACACCCAGAGTGAGGAGAGTTGCCAGCTCTCTGTTATTCCAAGCGTAGGAATCACGAGGTGTGGTCACATCGAGAGGAAGGACCAGGACACTGCTCGATTAGCATAAGATTCTCAATGTCCTAAAAACCTACCTTCGGATGCTGGGTATAAACGAATAGCAAATAGCAACATCTAAGAGCACTTTGACAAATCTGTTGATTGATACTTTGTCTTTCTACAGACCATTATGAAGTGCAAGAGAAAATATTGACAGATAACTGCTTTAGTGACTTACAAGTGTGTCATTAGAGTTTTAAATGTCAAAGACACTCCTTTTGTCCCGTGGATAACTAATAATTTAACTTCCAAATTATGCATGCAGTTCCAGCAAGGTCTTTTCTGTTTATCATATAATTGTACATCATATTCTCGTATTTGAAAATACAAGAAGAATTATAATATAGGAAACATTCAGGCTGGTGCTAAGAAATGATTTACTAAGAAAAGAGTCCGCGCATTTATTGCAGAGACAGGAGCCCCATCTCCCCTCTAGTGGCTACATCGCATTAATCTAAGCGTTTGTATCTCTGACTACTGAAAACTTGATGTCAAATGTCTGCGATCGCCATAAATTGTGGGTAAAAAATTGAATGTACCAGGACTGAAATTGAAAGCACCAGGACTCGATAATTTGAAAAAGCCTTTTCGCTAGCATCTTCAGAAAAGGTGCTGGTTTTTTGATAGTTAGCTGGGTTTACAAGCATGTAATGGCTACTTTGTTTTCACTGTAGAAGTTGCAATAGACTAGCAAGTTCTTTGTTTTCCTAAACCTTACATTTGTGCTATTAGATGTTAGTATGCGCTGTTATCTACTGCAGAATTGTTTTGAACCGCTGATGACCCTAAGGACCAATGTTTTCACCCCCGCTCTAGCTTTAGTGTTATGCGAAACTGTGCTGAAAGTCTTCAAGCACCATTCCCGATACTATATACATTTCAGAGTTATTTGATTTCAGGAAGGACAAAAAAATGGCACTTATGCAAATGTCATCGGTCGAAGAAGCGTGTCAAGCTTTGATGGTAGGAACATCGTTTATCCCATTACAAACCTCTTTTTTTTTTGTTACAATGTGGGGATAAATTGTGGAATGTTTACAATTATAATGAATGGAATTAGATATTGTCACACCGTGCTATCTGTGATAATGTCGAAGAGATAAGAGAGTGTATTCTACAGTCCAGGGTTTAGTAAAGGGGAAATTAGCATTGTAAAAAATTGCCTCTGATTGGACTCTTAATATTCCTAATTTATTGAAATTAGCTTTTGTTACTACCTAAAACACGCACAATAGGTTCATTTTGGAATTTTTTTTCACTCTCTGAACTGCAAGTGCCAATAGATCTTACATTGTTGTTTACATTGTTTCGTTCCTGTTTGACTCAAACGTTCCAATTGCTTTGCAGAAATTCCACAACTTCAAACTCTCAGATACCAACCACCTCCGGGTTTCATTTGCAAAGAACGAGATGTAACCCTGCTTGCAGTCATTCTGAACAAATCCCTATCTGTGTAGCAATCAGCTACTGGTATCAGAACTTTTTATTATTGAGTATATCGCTAGAGAAACTGTGTACCATTTTTTCACATATTTGTTAATAGATTTTTATGATAAGTTTCGTCCTTTCATATTATTTGTAGTTAGCAGGCTGAAAGAGCTGGAGGCCATAGGTAAACCACAGTCTACAGGGATTCCAAAAAAGTTCAGTCAAGGTGTATTTCGGCTTCTTTGCTTGAATATGTTTTGGTCACAGTGGTTGGTGTACATGGTGGATGTTTTGCATAGTCGTGCCGACAAGCATAATAACTATGCTGTGTCGCTCTTCGAATCGAGTGCGTTTTCATATTATTCAGGTTGCACGATCAATCGTTGTAGAAATACCCACTGCTTATTTCAATATGATATACAGACTCGAGTCCACTTGAATTGGACTGAAGACTAAGACACTCCAGAATTGGTTTAAATTGAGTGGTCTTTGAACGGTTAACCTTGTATTTTAATATAAAGCATAGTTAACTTTGCTTGTGAAGATAGAAAAGTTTTGTTACCGCTTTTGTTAGCATATGTAATTAATTAAAGGTGAACACAAGCTTGCAAGTAACAGGTAGATATTTGTGAATTTCGTTTAGAATATCTCCTTGCTTTGCCCAACAAGCCATACACTCTTTTGTCGCGTTTGCTACCTCTGTTTAACACACTTGACGATTGCTCGTGAGTGCCTTCTTGAATTGCTCAATAATCTTCAGTTTTCTTTTTTGGCCTTCTGTCTAGATCAGCGTATCATTCTTACTGCTCTGCGAAGACAAAAATAAAAGAGTATATATTGGATAATTCTAGAAATTACTTAAAACCTCAATCGTCTCCTAGTGATGAAAGTTTTCAAATTTTTACAATCTGCCTATTGACTCGTGGCTGAAGGTTACCTGCTTTACTTCTTGAAAATAAGAATTCGTCGATAAATGAGTGGGTCTTTATCTAGCGGTCTGAACGCCAAACACAATTTCGGAACAGAGGTCTTGCTGAATAGACTTTTAAATTGCTGTCTTTTAAGGTACAGGAAATGTATTTTCCCTTATTATAATTGAATGCACCTGATTAATTGAATACCGACACAACAACATCATTTTGATAAACGGGTATCATATATAAAATTGCCATGTGAAGCAAGATCTTGGCGGTTACATAAACGAAAATTAATAAAAAGGCAAAAAACCCTTATTTAGTTGTTTTGAGTGGTACTATCTTGGATGTTTTTGGGCGTACAAACGCTCTCAAAATCAGAGATGTGTTTTTAGGAGGAATTTTTCTGGACATTGTGCAGGGAAGAAAAATGGAAACAAATATTCCAGGTTTCCTTGCTAGAGCTAAAAGGATTCAGTCATAGTTTGGTTTCTCTCCCGTCCTTCATAAAAATCAAAGTGCCTGCTCTTCATCCCATTCATATCTATGGCTTGCAGCATGCAAAATATCAAAAAATTTGTTGATTGCAAGGATTTGTCATGCCTGTCAACACTGCATCAGAAACAAAGACAAAAATTAACGGAAAATGCAAAAGCAAATAACAAAGCAAACAAAAGCAACTGCAATCATTTGCTGTCACGGTACCAAAATATCGTCAAGGGGAGGTATGATGCCGGAGTTTTTCAGTTTCAGGTAGAAAACAGGCAAATTATCTGCAACTGATAGGCTCAAATTGCTAAGACAAATTGCTAGTGGCAATGTATTGCTAAAAAATGGATCTCTGGTTGTATACTGCTTTGTTCCTACTTAGACAAGTGTGTTTTATTCAATACGGAAGCTGTGGAGAAGGTAAGCGTCTGCACTTAGTTATTTTAATTCAAGTCGCTTTTGGCTTAGCTTTCGTTGTGTATTTCAACGAACGTTTCGCTCTGTATTGCCGAGGGGCAAATCACTCTAAGAAAATCTCTTACACCTTTCTTGAAAATCCTCAGAAATCCTTTTGTTTTAGGGAAAATTTAGTACGTTATTTGCACGAGTGAATCGCCCCTCGCGTATTGTTAGAGAAATTTTGATCGACTTTTTCTAATCAACCACCAAAATGACTGGTATTAGCGGCGGCCCTGGCTAGCACAAACCAGTTTACCAACCTGATCTTCTACAACGTAGTCAACCATACCTACTTCACTCTCCGTTGCTGTATATGAAAGGCCAGATTCTGAAATTTCAATGTTTGCCATGTAAGGTAAAGAATCAATTTTAGTCGCTTAGCTTTTCTTTAAAGGCAATGAGTCATTATAAAATGGATTGGGTATACCCTAAGTGCCAAAATCCGCTGAGTCATGATTTTCATGACTGCAATGCTATTGGCTGACCTGGAACTGGTCACATGAACTCACCTTGTACTGATTGACAAAGCAATTTTCATCAATAGCAAGTTGTCAACAACGGATGCAAATATCACATGAAACAGCAGCGATCACGCCGAAACCAAATGACCCCCTATAAAGAAGGCCTATTTACCATGACTCAATGCCTTTAAGCGCTACCATAAGACATATTTCAATTTGGTCTTTTGTTTCTGGGGGGTGGGGGCGTCCAGGTGCACTCGTTTGGTAAACCGGTTGACAGTTACCAGGAACACAATAAGAGAAATGTAAAGGTTTGTTGGGAGCTCGAGTTTTGAACATGAAACTTTCCCATTGATTTATAAGGGCAAATGACTGATTTGCATAAATTCAAAATGGTTACGCTTATATTACGTTAAGTATCAAATATTTCGGAGGGATTTATTTTCGTTCAAGTAGGGCAACCAAAAGTAAGTCGCATCAAATTTTTTTAAACCTATGAAGTTTTCCAACGCTATGAAAATCTCGTTTCACCCCGATGGACTTTCAAAATAACAAAATAACATGCTTTCCTTGATATTATTTGATTGAGTATACACCCATTACATATCAGTTTTAAAATTTTTGGGTTCTCCTTCGCCATCAATAAAAAAGATATTCAGCTCATTTTCACTTTCTTCTCTTTCGCCCTCTACGTTTAAGAATATTGAGTTCTCCATGGCCTGTGCTGATTCTTCTACTGGATTTCATGCATGTACAAGTAACAAATCAGAATGAAGAACCACCATAACGTAGTCTCCCTGAGCGAGTTGCTTTATATTTTGTTTTGGCAATGATGTAAAGATCAGGCGTTTTTTGTCGTGTTCACCCACAATAACTAGTGTCGTAGAATGGCAGCGAAAGACACTATTTTTATGCGAGGCTTTCAAGTTACAATTGGCCACTCACTGAGAGGACGGAATGCCTTTGATAATTTCTCTCGATTATTTCTTTCTAACCTTCCTGCGGTTTCAGTTTGGACGCCTCAAATTTAATTCAGAATCTATCAGGATTTCTAATCGCCTCGTCACCATTGGCATTCGAAAGCATTGCGAGCTGTAAACGCCCCATGAACATGAAATAAAAAAGACGTCCTCTAAATAAGACAGAGTTTATGACGTACTTGCTTATTATTCAATTCAATTTATATGACGGTAATTTTGTCCACCGAAAATTAATCCGCGGGAATTTTTTAGCACTGGATTTTTTGGTACTCAATGTAATGAGATTGCGTGGCATTGGTAGTGTATCTGGTGAATGGTTTTAATAGTTTGAGAAAGGTGGCGTTTTGATCGGCAGCTAAGAGCCTATTCTAGTTTCCTACATGCTCCCAAAGCATTAGGTGTTCCCTGTTTGCTCTCCGAGGCGATGATTCAATTTGTAAAGTGTTGATAACGCTGTACAAGTTGCTATCTCCAACAAGGTTAAAAAATCATAAATTTCAACCACCTTAGATCCAAGCCTAGTTTTGGACAAGGTTGTGCCATTTTGGTTCAAAATATGACCCATAATTCCACAAACATGATGGCAAATAAATCCATAATTCCACACGGCAAAGAAAAATTTTCAAGACAAAATAAAATTATCATTTGCACCAAAATCTTTATATCACTCATATTTCATACATAAAATAACTCCATGCCAAAAGCATGAAGGTAACCCATTAGTGTAAGTCAGGTGTCCACAAAGCAGCAATCCAGTTTTCAATATGTAATCAAATACAGTCCAAAAACTGCTGATATGCAACAGCAAGGTTTCTGTTATCTCATTGGCTAATGCCTGACAGGCATCTAATCGCGGGCTCCTCTTCTGGTTATATCAGGCAATCAAATCTATTTTTTAGGTTTAGTTAATGGGGATAAAGAGTAAAATCTAGGAAAATATTTTAAGTGCAACTTTGTTTGGTGTAGAGATTTTTATTTCTAACTAGACCTTCATTTTGTTAATGCTAAATTTCATCTTAATTATTTCCCTCCTATAAAGTAACCCCTAAGTAATAACACTTCCTTCTACCTCAAACCTATCAACTTACTCCCCATTCCCCCTCCCCCAAGATAGCTGCCGCGAAGAAATTCGCCTTGTGGAACGAGGCCTTAAAAAAACATGCGAGGTAGATTACAGCGCGCGCATGACCAATAAGATGGAAATTGAGTCAGCCTCAATAGTTATCCTGTAAACAAGATGTACAAGCGTAAAAAGGTGGCTACGCTTCTCATTTTTTAACGTGTCCTTGTAAATGTATATCTAAAAATTATACAAATTTGTTTTTCAGTGCATGTCGCTCTTCCTGCCTTCCCCACGTGGAAAATGATTCCAAGTGGATCTGGTGCTGTAAACAAGGTTTGTAGAATTTGGCTAAAGAACTTGAATTTGACAACTGAATTTGGCTAAAGAACTTGACAACTGAAAATGTTTTAGATTTCAAGTTTTCAAGGTCTTTCCAAAGTCGAACAGAAGGGCATCGGGCACCCTATCGTGTACCATATCTTGTGACATCAGAGGTGCGACATGCCATTCACATAGTACGTATGCCGGACAGGAAAGGGGGGTTCGTCAAAAAGCGTATATTTGTGAATAAGGGGGAGGGGGCTGATAAGTTTTAATCACCGGTTTAAAGCTAAACCCATGGGGTTGTGGTGCAGATCATTTGCGCAATGAGGGCTTGAAACTAGGTACAATTTCATCACCACAATTAAGGTAGTTTATTATGGAATTTAGTCTAAAAATTTACGGATTATCTTTTGTATCGTTGCTTTTATTACAAAATGCTCCTTTTTGCAGTGTTGCCTCACTTTATGTCATATAGATTCATTAGTACAGAGTAATCAGCAGACTGGTGTGCCTATGGTGTTGTTAAATTGCAAAGGGGGGTTCAAATTAAAGAGTAAGTACACAAAGGGGGCGGTACTGAAAATTTCAAAACATTTGCCTACGTACTTTGTGAATGATCCCCCAGAATGTTTTTCATTGATGTATCCACCTTTTCTTTTCTAGTGGCGCTATTCTGGGAGTGCCTATGAAGCATGCTCGATGAATGATGGGGTCACTGATGGATATCTTATCATACCATTTATTAAAACCCATCCTGCAAATCAAGTGAAAGTTGAAATCGGGTTTGCAATGAGAAACTGCGCTCTTTTGGATAGCAACTGCAAACTGTTCTTCGATGTATATGGACTGGTGTCGCAGAAGCTAGACATTGATGTTCCGACTCCTGCAAAATATAAATATAATTACATAGGCATTGCCAAGAATACAACTACCTTAGGCTATAAGTTGCAGACATATACAGTAACGTTTCAAGTTCAAATGCAAAACAAAGCAGGATTGTACCTGGCAATGAGAGACCTTGGTTTCTGTGGTATGATTTACAGGGTTGATGTCAGTTATATGACTTGTTTAACAGAAATATATGGCAAGCTGGTGAAATTTCCTTTTACGGTTGCCCCTAATTCAACAACGGCTGAGATCGAGATACCTGGAGAGTGCATACAGAATGCTATTCAAAAACTCCCTGGTTCGAGCATCAAACTGCTTTGCCGTTGGACTGGTGCTGTTCACACTAACGAAGAATGTATTTGCCGAGCAGGGTATGAGAAATTTGGGAAGAAATGTGATGGTGAGTCATGGTCTTTACATAAGTGCTCAAGTAAGCGCCTTTTCTCAACTGCTCCCCCTTTTCAATTAATGACGATCAAACAATTTTATAAAATAACACAAGCTCCCTAGCCCTACCTCTGCCTTATTCAGTATCTTTGGATTGGGTATGAGCTGGCGCAGTGGTGGATTTAAGGGGGGCAACTAGGGGCAGGGATTACCTCAAAGTTATGTTCTTTATTCTCAAAAGGTATCTGAAATTGTTCTATTCAGCGTACTCACGTTACCAATATTTGAAAATTTTTCAGCGCCCCAACTACCAACTGCCCCTCCTTCAAATTTGCTCTGGATCCGCCCCTGAGCTGGCGAAGTACTTGCCAAAACTTGCTCAAGCTTGCCAAAAGCGAAAAGGTGACACAACAAGAAAGCAAGGCAAACTGAAGTAATTTTCATGTCAAGATTAGATGTAAATTTTCAGCTTACGTTCGGTCATTATCCGACGTATGCCATGTTCCCGTTGTTTTGTGCCATTTTCAAATTCATTCTTTCAAAATTCATTTCCATTTATTTAATGTTTTCTCGTCTTAGCTCTTATTTGGCTTGATACTTTTTTCTGTTTGTGTATCGAGAATGTTTTTTTTCCACCATTCTAAGCTGAATCAATGCATCAGGCTAATAGGAGCTTTTTTCCATGCTTTAGAATGCTTGCTTGGCTATTTCAAAACAAAAGCTGGCAATCAAGGTTGTGGAAGGTGTGGAGAAAATTCTATCAGTATCAAGCCAGCAGTGAAATGTCCTTGTGAACAAGCCCATTACCGGTTAGGACACAGAGAACTTGATTACAATGCAGACTGTCATGGTATGTCAGATCTTTTCTTTCTTGCTCTGTCATTTTACCTTCTTGCCATGTAAGAATGCCCATTAGAAGTATGCTTGATAATTCCTTCTCTAATTTTGATCAGGTTTCTCTTTTCAACTTTCTCTACTCTGATTTGTAGCCTTGCCGTCAGCTCCTGTTGATGTGAAGATTGATGGCCTAAGCAACACCTCGGGAATCATAACATGGAAAAAGCCGGTGGATCCAGGAGAACTTGATCTGTGGTACTCTTTATCTTGCGTTGGCAATCAAATAGACTGTATTCCAATACAATATCAGCCATCTACCAAGACATTCAATGTAACGTCTGTCCAGCTAAGAAATTTAACTGCATTTACACAATATGAAATTGTTATTTATTCTGGAAACAATGTTTCAGAGGTTGCAGGCAAAAGCAAGTGGTCGTTTGTTCGACTAAAGTTCAGAACAAAGCCAGGTGGTAAGAATTCTTGTGTTTCTTTAAGATTTATGCTTGATTATATAGTTTCTTTATGATTCATGCATGAACAATGTCTTTCAACGACTAGGGATAGAGGCTTTCTGGAATTTCTGGAAAGTGGGGAGGGCACGCTGCCTCTGTACCCCCCCCCCCCCCCGGTTCCTATGTCTACGATCTTGTAAATATTCTTTATAATAGATCGTGATAGGTAATGGTTTTAAGGCTCCTTGGAAAAATGGCTTTCCATTGTCATCAGTATTGAGTGCTCTCCCCCTGTGAGGCCTTTTCTCTTTGGATCAATGTCTTGGGACTATTTTCAGTAATTCCCGATATGCGATTTTTTCAGCATAAGTTAGTTTACAATTATGATTTTGTCGGCATATTGCATTTCGGTGAACTTAATTTGTAATGCTTATTTTTAAAAATGATATGCATCGATACTTATTTTGGTGTCATACAATTGTTTAGTGTAACACTCTCAAGAGTATCAGATGAAGATTAGATTAAATATGTAAAAAAAATACATAAAATCAAGGAATTTTCTAGTGAAATTGAAGTAAAAGATGAATAAACTGCAATGAACTGATTAATGTAACATAGCTATTAAAGAGATAGGCCTACCTCGCTTCACCATTTCATAAATTTTCATCCCTTAGTGCCTTCTCCAGTCCGCCATATAACAGTCTCACAGAACCACAGCCATCTTAATCTTCATTGGGACCCACCGAAGTTTATAAGGGACGACAATGTTACGTACGAAGCAAAGTGCAATGCTACCATGTCACGCTTTAGCCATTTGCCACAAGTTTCGTTTGAAGTCAAAGTTGCTGGGAACATTACATGCAAGGTAAATCTCTACGCTTTATTTCGGAATAGTGTATGAAAGAAATGGTTGGTGCTTTATCCAGATGGAATATAAGAAACTGAAACTTTGCAATCTTGAAACTCTACTGTAATCAGTTCATCAAACGTTCGGCAATAGTTGAATTCATATCCTGATCAGAATAAACTGATAGGATAATTCGCACTATACCGGCTTTGTTTTCAATAAGCTGCAAGATTGCAAGACACACAATCGAACGAATTCGCTCGTCTGCCGTCCACTTGTCATATTTGCTCCCATCAACCAATTCCTCCTCCTATCTACCTGAATTTTTTACTTCTTTGGTGTTTAAAACATGACTGCACTAAGTCACAGTTTAAATCCGTCCTGCTCTATACACCAGAGCTTGTACAGCTAACAGCTCTGCCTACGGTATCAAGCAATTTATGACAGACAGGTAAACAGGATTGACCTTAAATTTCTGTGGCAGTGAAAATACCAGTCAAAGAAAACAAAAGCATTCGAGAGATCATGAAACTATTAAAATGAGAGAATGCGATCCTTTATTTATTTAATATTAACAGTTTAGCTAAAAAATAGTAATTTCAATTGCAGATCAGGCCCAAAAATTCTGTTGGTACTGGTCCTTGGCTAGAAACAAACATATATTTTGCTATTTCAAAATCAACAACATCAACTGCGAAGCCAACAACGCATTCTACAAAGAAAGTACATACTTCCACGACCTCACATTCATCGTCAATTTCACATTCTTTCACGACGTCAAAGCCGATGATTTCAAAATCCACTCTAAGTATGGATATATTAATAACATACCTCTTTCTTAGTTCTTTACTCGTGAATCTTGTTTTTAGGACCATTCAAACGGTTTTTATCTTGCAGAGAATTTATTGGAATGAGTTCCTCTCTATCTTACAACGTCTCTTTTGGTAATGAATTTAGAACTTTTGTTGAGCAGCCCCTTCGCCAAAGAAGCTGTCCTTGTGAAGCAGCAAAGTGTTTTGGCTACTAATAGTCCCATGCTTTTTCTAGGTAATAAATGCCTACCAAGTTCCCTCCAGTCGAAACTACATTTTTTACTGGCTTAAAAGATTGTTGTGTACGATTTGGAAAGTTGCTTTCATTGCAAATGTCGTATTACCCGTTTAGTTGTTGCTCATAAGTTGCTTCTGGTGACCCTGTGACGTCAAAGTCGTCAGCTCGCCGTGATTCACCCGCTTTCTCGATAATAACCAGAATACTTAAATGGCCTTTAAAGTGACTTCAAAAAGCACCCATTACGTCTTAATCTATCGAATAAACTTGTTAAGATAATACATGAGTTGGTTTGATTTTGAAGCAGTTCCATTCTCTTTTACAGACAGCACAAGTAGTGATAGGAGCAATAATGAAGTGACATTCATTTTGGCTGGGGCAGTTGCCCTGGTTGTCCTTATTGCGGGGATATTTTTGATAAGATACGTTGTCAAAAAACGTAAAAGGGGTTCATCTGCTGATGACGTCACTGTCAGATGGAGAAGAGGGAGCAGAGCAAACTCGTATGGTCGTCTCAGTGCGAATAAAACGGTACGTTTTCCGGCTTTTACAATTCAAATCCTGTCTGATCATACTCTTCAATTGGAAATTCGGGTTGATATCCTGATTATTCTATAAAGTCACACATTCAGGTGCTGTTCTTCTTGGGAGAGGTCTTTTGTCTTGCAATCAGCAGTTTGATGTTTTGTAGCTCTTGCAATCAGCAGTTCTTGTGCTTGTCAAACATTTTCACCTTTTCCCCTTTTTCACTAGCGGCAGTTCCCCCCAATGCCAAAGATTCGACAAAAATTAGGGCTTTTTGCACAATTACCAGCACTTTTCCAAGAGTCTATAATGAATGTATTTCATTCTATCAATCTATGTATTTCAGTTTAATTTTCTAACTATTCTTGTTATGCTAAAACTCTACCAAACAAAACTCTATTCTATGCAGCATTTCAGGCTCTGCATTTGTCAGTTCACGTTCTTGGTATCCAAACCTGCTTGATGCTTGAAGCCCCGTCCCTATTTCTATACTAAAGAGGCGAACGATTCTTCAATGATGTTTGGTTTTATGCATATCAAAAGATATTGATTTGCCTTTTTCAGCACTCTTAATTTGCGTTTAATTTGCAGGCACTCTCCGATGAAAGACACAAGAAACAAAATGCAATCTACAACGGTGGCATCAAATTAGACGAGGAAGGTACCTTTCACATAATGAATCTACTCAGTTTAGAGTTTCGTTTCGTTTCTTTATCATGGGTTCAGGGACAAATTTAGCAGGGAGTGTAGGGGGTGCAACACTCCCAATATTTCTATTCCTTTCGGAAAATTTTGCTTCAATACACCAATTCGACTTACGACCTCATTTTGGAAATTTCTCCAAACTTAATTATACGACTTTTTTAAGCTCAGATTTGGTTTTATCGCCCTAATTTTAGGCGGGATACCATTTTTCATATTGTCTCAGCTTGTATTTTAGGTTTTACGGAGAAATGAAGTTTGAAAAGTTGTAAGGGAATTGACCGCAAAAATCGTTCCGGGGGAAACTCCCAATGTTTCTGTTCCTTTCGGCAAATTTTGCTTCAATTCGGTGGAAATCATTTCTTGGTAGTCAGTAGTAACAAAATAACGACAAGATTTTACTTTATTTTTGAAAATAGACGTCTCCATCAATTACCAGTGACCTGAAGGGTGTGGGAAAAAATCAAATTAGCTTCTAACCCCCCTCCAATCATTGTTGCTTAAATCTGTCCCTGGATGGGTTGGAGTGCATTGATTACAATTGATATAATCTTGATGTGTTTTGGTTTCGAATTGATCTCCGTGCTTTGATAAAGCAGCCATGAAGAAATTTTTTTGAAGCGGATAAGAATCTTTCGTTAAATCATTATCTTTATTCATCATCTCTCTTACAAAAGAGGTGGAGGCATTTTCCTGCTAATCAGAATTTCTATACTCATAGTTGTGTTTTTGTAAATTAAACATAATTCAAATATACTGCTTATTTAACATAATCAAATGAAAAGGTCAACAAGCAAACAAACAAAATGAATAATGAGAGATTGTAATTTCATAGCGACACAGATAATAAGACACATTCATTGCAATGAATGTGGAATTCACAGACTTTAGCCTTATAAAGAATGAGCCCTACTATCATAACATCGATAAAAAGATATATTCTATAATATATCACTTTTCTCGAAACATCCAGCTAGATATTGGCATCGACACTTAAACTTAAATAAAGGTATGAATAAACTGTTGAAAATTAGGGTTATATTTCTGTGACGTTGACCATGTCATGGTGTTAGCAGCTTATACCAAGAATATATATATGTCCGTTTCGACTCGGCTTATAATCGTCTTAAGCTTCAAGCTAAATGTATAGGCAGTTTTGACACCCTAGTTTCTTAGAGTGTTTGATGCCCAAGTTAGTATCTCTGTGTACGCATTTGATTCTTGCGATGTCATCTTTCAGCTGAACCTGTGTACTTGGAGATTCCAGATGACGAGTATGAATTTTCAATGGATAAAATAACAATATTGAAAACCCTTGGTGAGGGTGAATTTGGCATAGTTTACCTCGCTAATGCCTTAGAAATCTGTGGAAATAAAGGCACATCTCAAGTTGCGGTCAAAGTTTTGAAAGGTATTATGGTTTTTCTTTCTAACAAAGTACAATCATTGTCAAAAGTACTTGGAACACCCATCAATTTGCGTTGTATCTTTGTACTTTTCAATTCTTTTCCCGAATACTCCTATTTCCCCACCTCCTTCCCCCTAAACAATGTCAATAATTTAGAAAAATACCATTGAAGTTGCAGAAAAAAAGTGTACTTCCATAATCTTCTACGTCGTTTTGTAGTAAACCAACATTCTGAATTTACCCTTGAAAACTGACGTTAGTGTACCAAGATTTTTGAGAGGCATTGTGCCTAGGCTTCTCTGGCCTCTAAATTGATTTCTGTATCGTCTTCAGTGAGGCTCAAACTAGTATGTCCGACCACAGTGTAGAGAAGCAACCGTTCTAGCCACCATGCTACTGGAGCAGCTATTACAATAAATGTTCAATTGACATCTGGGAGACTGGGGTGCCGTGGAATCGCACTCTAGGAGCGGTGGGGGGCACTAAAGACCAATTTTACACATAACCTTTTTTGAATCCATCCTTCCTGTTGAAATTCATTTAAACAGTATAGTAGCATTTAGCATTCATTAGGTTACAAAAAAGCTTGCCTAATATTTTGGCAAATCTTCGCCCAAGTTTTTCAAAAAAGACTTGAAATCTCAGAGCAAATGAAACTATTTCCTCTGTCAGCTGCCATTTAGACAAGATCTTTCAGTTGTACATCTGTTTGTATTGTAAGGTAAAATGTAATCTCAACGCTAAACCCAAGTTAGAAGACTTTTCGCAAAAAAATGTGTTGAAGTAACCTGGGAATCTAATTGTTACGAAGTCAAATTTCTGAAACTCGAATTTCGCGGATTATAAACGTTTCCTTTACCCATTCAGTTCATGTTTACAATTGTCTAAGCTAAATGAATAAAATTGAAAAGCAGCAAGGCAAAATATATTTGACCGTGCCCAGTTCAGCATACTAACTTCGGAGGAAATTGCCTCGCTTGAAGCAACAGACTGTTGTATAATTTTAAAATAAAACGAGGTTTGCCCTAAAGTCCTATAAAATGCTATGCTCGTTAACATAGCTTATCAAGAAATTATGCTTCATGTACAAATTCGAAGGACTTCTTTACTTAAGAAAATAATTTATTAATTCTATTTCATTTTTCAGATTGCGCAACAGAAAAGAGCAGAGATGATTTCAAAACGGAGTTAGGGATAATGAAAAAGTTGAAATTTCACCAAAACGTAGTTCGACTCCTTGGGTGCTGCACTGCTGAAGGTATCGTTTTTCTAATTGATCTAAGTATCAATGGAGTAATGTAGAAACCAGTCTTGAACGTATTGTCTTTTTATATTGATTATTTTATGCGCCACAATAGCAGATCGTTGTGATTAGCATCAGATTTTCCTTGTGCAAACACGAGACCATTAATATATCATGTAAAGAATCGAGGCTTGGAATGATCCAAAATTGAAACTGGAGTGATCAGAAGTTTTTACGGTTTTAGTTCGGCACAAGCCTGTTGGTTGTAGTTCTTTGCCAAAGATCGAATTAAATGATAATGATAATCATAATTATATTCAGTTCTTTTTCAAATCGAATGATAAATGAAATATGTTAAACGATCTAAAAGTGGTACCAAAAAAATACTCCAATATGGTCGCAAAAGCGTTACACAAATGAACCTGTTTTTATATTTTCAGGCACGCAAAGCATCATTTTGGAATTCTTACGTCAGGGTAGCTTGCTTGATTTTCTTAGAAAATTACGTGGGTATGATGGGACTGCTGGGTGTGTCCTTCATTCGACATCGCTCAGCCCAAGACAGTTGATTGACTTCGCATACATGGTTGCTGATGGCATGAGTCATATAGCTTCTCAAAACGTAAGTCAAAGGAAACATTGCAAAAATTATGCAGATTCACGATCATTTTTTTTAACTTAAAGTTATTTGTGAAATATGTTTTTTGGCTGCAATAGAATTACTTTTTAATGATTTTTGAAAGCAAGAGGTAGTCAGCTTCCAAGATGTAAAAAAGTTCAAAGTCTGAAATCACATCACTTCAATGTTTGTGAAGAAAACTAATCAGTAAGAAGGCCGACTGCTTTCAAAATATAAAATCTTAAGCAATGACATGCAATGCAGAAGTTGAAAGCAGGTATTACAAAGAACATCATAGTACAACTGTAAGTAATAATCAGTATGTAGGAGTTCCATGTAAACATTTTAAGCGATACTTAAATTACAGTTTTCAAACACTGATCTTTGTGAAATTTTGTTTCTTGTCCGTTTATTTGCCCTGTCTCTTTCACAATAAGTTAATTTGGTTTCTAAACAATCGTCGAAGTTTTCTATGGCCAAGGAAATATTTGTAAAGTACAAAACCAGAGTATTTTGTTCCATTTTAGTCACTTTTACTACATATCGCTGACAAAGTCTATGAATTCATTTGGTAGGTCGTACATCGAGATTTGGCTTGTAGAAATATTCTTGTTGGCACACACCAAGGAAAGTTCGTATGCAAAATATCAGATCTGGGGCTTGCAAGGGAACCATGTGAGGCCTCTGGAATTTATCAGCGAGAAAAGCAGGTAGAAAAGTAATTTCCCTTTTATCAGAAACGTTTCTCTGGCAATAACCTACTAACTATTATTCTCTTCAGAAGAGCAACTGCACGGTTATTCGCGAAAGTAATCCTTTTGACGGTGAATTTCGTCCGGTTTATTCTAACTGATATAAATTTTTCTTACGTAATCTAAAATTCAGTTACCTATTATACTCAGAGTCCAAATTGTCACTTATTCATTGGTCTGTCGGGATTAAGTCTTTTTCCATTATTTTTCATTTTTTCGTTCGTTTTTATTAAATTGAAATTTTCAATTTCTCGATAATTGGGCCAAAAATTGAAGAAAAGTTATTTCTTATTTTTTCTATTGAATTGAAATTTTAAAATTTTCGAGAAACTTCACTTTAGAATTAATTTGTAAAAGTATTCCAATCTTTGTACGCAGTGATGAGAATGCGCCAAAGTTGAGGAACAGTCTTAATATAGCAATCATTTCGGTAGTTGTTCGTGTGAATGCAACGCTTTGTGGGTTCAGTCATTTAAACCATAAATTTTAGGCGTTGCTGCCAATCAAATGGATGGCTTATGAATCTCTGTTTCACGGAGTCTCCTCCTTCAGAAGTGATGTGTAAGTGCATGCATATTAACCTTAGCATTGTTACTTAGAGCTTTCATATTCTAAGCACCGCAGCGTGTGCAACCCTGCCAGTACTGCTTTGAGCATACAGTAATCTTCATTTTCTTGGTATTTTAGATGAATCTTATTTATCATATCTTTTGCTTCTTACATCAGACTTTTATAAACCTTTATTTAAATCAATTATATAGAGTCATCGCTATCTAAACAACAATTGAAACGCATTTTTTAAAACAGAACCTATGATCTGTGTAGCCAAAGTACTGACACTATTTTCTTCTGTGCAAGATACTTTGCCTTTTGTTGAATTTTCAGCAGAAACCAAGCCAGTAATGTATCACAAATTCGTCCTTTAGCTGAATTACTTAATCTTGAGATGCCATTTTCTATTAACGATGTGTGTTTCAACTCGATGTTTCAGATGGTCATTTGGCATCGTTCTCTATGAGATCACAACAATTGGTAAGATGGACTTGATATAACATAACATCTATCGATAATGTATGAGAAAGTAAGAAAGTTTAAACTGGTAATCTAAAGTTTTTCGCAACCGTATGCGAGTTTCAACCATCACTTGAGTAAAGTGACTGCCAAGGGGCTGGATTCAACGATGTTCTAATTTTGTAAATCAATGCTAAATTGGATGTAAAAGGACGACATGCATGCTAAAAAGGTTCTTATTTTTAAAGTAGGCGCTCTCTATCAGCAAAATAGCATCTCCTTTTTACCGACAGACTTATCAATATATTGAAAGGGGCGGGGGCTTAAGCGTGGAGGCCTCATGTAAGAAGAAAATTCGAGGATTTGGGATACCTCCAAAGGAGATGGACCGGGAAAAATCAGTTATAAGTATTAAGTCACAGACCTCAGCATAATAGAAACATCTCTGCAAGCAAAAAACCCGGAAAACTCAAAAGCTGAAGGCTTGCTCTGCTGATTAACTCAAAACCATTTGTTTTAAGTCCAATTTCATCCTGACAAATCTTAGTACTTTTATTTGCATTCACATATATGCAAAATATTATGAAATATTTAAAAATTTTAAAAATATGAAAGTTCTACCAAAACTCGAAGCATGGTGGTGTATTCTAAGTTGACGACAATTGAATTTGGAGGTACTTTTAAAACTTTGCCGTTAAGTGAATTTATGTAATGTGCGGTATCGTTCAATTTACCAATGCACTTCTGTATATTCCCAGGCAATGTCCCCTATCCAGAACACAAAGCAAAGGAAGTACCAGCTTTAATTGAAAAAGGCTTCAGAATGGAGAGACCGTTACACTGTTCTGCAGAGCTGTGAGAATCTTATTTATTCCTTTTTGCTAAAAAGAAATTTGCGTAGCATGGTTGAAAGCCGAAAATAGCTTGACCTATGGTAGTATAAAGCAACAAAAGCAAATACTAGAATCTGTAGTTATGAAGTTGATGATGACATGAAGGTGACATCTTCCAGACAAGTCTTTAACATGTACATATTCTATGAAATAGAAAACATATAAGTTGTTTATTTCTATATTTGATAGATATAGTATAATGACCTCATGTTGGCAAAAAGAAGAAAGTCGACGACCTTCTTTCGAAGAGCTGCGATGCATGCTAAAGACACTTTTGGAAGAGGATGACGTAAGTCACTTTGACCTCGTTCTAGTATGCTCCTTGCATTTTTCAGGCAAAAAGAAGCATGCTGTTTGCGGTAGACTTACAAATGCTTCCTATTTGCAACTGGCTTTAGATCGCTGCAATAGAGAATCAATTGATTACGTCACAAACTGGCATATTTAGACAGGCTCTGCGCAGCCATTGGGCTAGCAGGGGCTATAGCCCCCCCCCCCACTTTTTTGCAGTAATAGGCTTAGACATTTTTTGAAAGTTTAACCTAACGCAACTTTGGATACTTTGCTCTTATGTAGTAGCAGTTCGTCTTGACTGGGAACCTTTTTTGTTCATTTTCTAGGTGTTTATTTGGTCTAATCTGTATTTCTAACTTGGTTAGCTTGGAGTTTTATTACCCTTTTTATAGTTATTGATATCTTCTCTGAACCAGACTGTTTACAAAATTTCAATAGAAATAAACAAGTATTTTCTAAATGGGGCGTTCTCCGGCTTTCTGGAGGGCCTGGCTTAAAAGATTTTCGGATAAAGCTTTTACTGTAAGCTGCGATGTCAAAAGTGAAACAACTAAAAAATCTATATGACATCATACCAAAAAGCTCTCTATTTTTCTGCAAGGGGATTTTTTCAGGGATCTGCCAGTTCTATTGAAGGTGAATGATGAGTTTTTACTGTATATGTCTCAGGGGCGGGTGGGAGCGGTATTAGCGTTATTAGTCTAATAGCAATTTTTTTTCAGCAAAGGCTCTCATAATCTACTGGTCATATATCTTTAAAATAAAACTAGCACTGAAAATCCTTGGCAAAAACAGTTTATTTGGACCGCTAACTTTTTTCCTGCCATTTTGCAATGATATGGCGTGATATGGCCATGGTAGAGCGAGCAGAAGCTGCTACTCTTGAAACTGATTAGATTCTTTCAAAAAAGACCTCCCTCCTACGCTTGTCGCGACACTTATTGTGACGCATTCATCTGGCGGCCTCAAACAAATACTACAGCCACAGCCCTGAAATTTTGCTATTAGGTTTGTGAATCCTAATAGCAACTTTCATATCCACCTTTGTTTGTGTCTCCTTGTGTGACGTAAAGTGGCCAATCATGCTGTTGTGAAAGACCCAATATATGCGGACTTGCTATTAGCCGGGTCACTTCTAATAGCAAGATTCCCCAGTTCACTCTTCCGTGCATGTGGTATATTGCGTTTAAAATAAATCATATGGCCGTTTCTAGTTTACGTTGGGTGTTTTAACGACATACTGACAGACAATCCTTTCTTCACAACAACAATAAACACACCAAAAGCGACTTCGTTTAAACATTTGAAAGATAGCGCTCTCTTATTATTTTGGTGAAGCGGTATGTAGTTTATTCTCAGGCTGTTACGTTAGTTTCATCGAAAATCCAAATCTGCACTTGAATTGAATTGAAAAATATGGTGCTTTGGTTTTTTATGTTAACAATGAGCATTTATCAGAAATATTTGAGTATTTCAATGTACGATACTTGCCGATATGATTTTGCTATTAAAAGAGGGCCGTTAACAGCAACAAAAAAGAGGCTACGGCTACGGACAGAGAGCCTTTTCATCGTAAGCTGATGATATTCATCTGCGGCCCGCAGGCCGTCGAAGCCAAAGCCTACAGTCGTAATTGAAAGACTGAATTTGTAGACATGACTTCGGAACTGAAGATATATTCCAATAAAGGTTGTTTTAGTAGAAATTTGAAAGAATGTCTCTGAATTTTATTTAGAACTAAGAAACGTGCTGCAACTTTACAATATTTTTAGGATTAGTATCAAATTCAAAATTATAAGTCTGACAAGTCTGACAATGGGCCTTATTGCTCTAGAGATCAAATAACCTCCGACCGTGGCCATAGCCCTCCCCTCCCTGATTTTTTTTACTTTTCTCTTTATGACTATGAGAAAGAGAGCGTTACAATAGAAAATGGCAAGGTGTTTTCGACTTGCGGCCAAGAAAATCAAGATGTAACGATGAGGTAGAGCATAGAAAAAGACAGTGCAATATTGAAAACAACCATTGAAGAGGGTGTGGTTGGAAGTAAAAAACAGCGGCAGCCACGCCCTGATACCACGATTTTCTCTAATAGCAGTTTAAAATCTCTCCCAGCCGCCCCTGATATGTCTGTGTTTTGGAACTTGCTTACACTGAACGTTGCTACATCATCGATGCATATGCCAAATGCATCTATTTTCATTTCAAAACGACAACTTCTGAACTGCAAGGCGTCTCTTCATGCTTTCATCTCATCCTTCTTTAGAAAATGGTTGGTTAGGGTTTTGATTTGTTTTAATTGAGACCAGGGATATAGTGCAATCGAAAAAAAACAGGGGAAGTCTTTGCGCCAAATTTTGCAAAAATGATAGTAAATTCAGAAATTTGCTTGTTTTAAGCATTTGCAAGAGTGACTCAACTCCCTTGAGACCTATGAAAGTTAGATTCAATGGATAACTTAAAAAGTAAACTTGACAACTGCACTGCGGAAGATAAATTTAATATTTGGTGCCTTAATATTTTATTGATTAAGCTCTGTGAAGACATGTCGTTCATTCAATCCGTTCGTTTTACTTTCTAGCATATCTACTTGAATCTCGACAAATTCAACGACGCCCTGTATGTTAGATTCGATGCGGAGGAGGCCGATGAAAACAACAGAATTTAGTACATGCATACATTTTGTTCGTTATTAAATGTCTCTTCAGCTTTGTTCACGAGTTTCTTCATTGTATTTTTGATTTTACTCCTTGATTTTACGCAACCATACGACACATAATGTTATTTTAGTGTGTTTAATACATTGCTATAATGTACGCTTTTAGTGTAACAAAACTGTTCTAAGTTGCTACTCCTTGCCTATCCGGTATCGATCCACTTTATGACAGATCCGGCACGTTATCGGCATCGAGCACTTTATGACAGGGTTTTTTTGGCGCGAACGAGAGTTCGACATGGAATGTCCTGTAGGCCCATTTCCAAATCCTTGGTCAGAGAACAATCAACTAAGCATTTCACACCGTAGGGAATTCTTGACAATAGAAACAAATCCCAGATGTCTTTCGTTCAAACTCATTGATTACAACAACAACAACAACTGCAACGCCAGTTTCCCGCCATCTTTCTAGCAAACACAGGACCGTTTGAAAGCTGGCCTAGTTTTAGGAAGAACTTGATAAGGTATTTTCATTGCTTTTTAACACTGAATACCAAAAGCATGGACGATTTCGTAAATTTCATTACACCAATTGCAAATCATTTATTACTACACTGAGAAAAACATGTTTCTTCGACTTGGAACGCAAGGTACGTGGTTGGTATTTTATTGTTGACAAAATGACTCGTTTCACTTAAAGGGCAAGCATGGATCGCGAACAATCATATTTTTTATGATCATGTCTTTATCAGTGCTAAGCTGTGAATGTATTATTTCGGCGAAGCAACATATGGAATTTCTTCAAGAAATCGTAGTTAATGGCCAAGGGGGATATGGTCTTCCTTTCCTGTGGTACTTGCCTTGTTTATTGCTTGGTATAGTCTCGATTGTAATGTAAGGATACGAGGCATATCATATACCAAAAATACATGTCAGGTGACAAAGGCCAGGCAGTGCTTAGTATGTAACCATTGAAGGAAATATAACTTATTGTTTTTACTAAATTTCAATATTCAGATTAATAGCAGACTGTTATTTCCTGTGAAAGCTTTAATTGTTCTCGACCTGACGTTGGTTATACATATCTACAAAGCAAAAAAATATGATTTTTTGTTTATGTCTTATCCCGAGTATCAACCAATTGAGTATTAGAGGTAAACGATAATTATAAATATCCTGTTATTAACAAATACAACTATATGATGGTGCAATGTGGTCGTGACTAACTAAGGTTGCCAATATCAATGTCTGTTATTTCATTGTATTAGTATGTATCCAATAGCTGGCAAATATTTGAAGCCATTATCAAATAGCAGAGTTTGACATTTACTGAGCCAAAGCCAATGAAAGAATAGGCTGTTTGTCAATCATATTCATTATTTGCAATGTAACCAGTTCTTTTCATAAAACACCATCGCCAGAATCCCTTGTCTGTTACATTCATACTGAAGCGATGCCTCGGCACCAATAAGACTCTTCCAGGTTTCTCTGCTCACGCTTGTTGGTATGTATCTGTTACCAGCAAATATTTCTTTTACTGAGGAGCGAGCAATCGGAATTCGATTCCAATTGGTAGTACCACTGCGCCTCATACCGATATACAGTGCCTCAAATGGGATTGATGAGAACGCTGGATTCTTTTCTTCTACGTCATTATCAACTAATTTCAGGCCATTTTCAGTACTGTATACTGCGTCGTTGGTCCAGTAATCTGAACGTGCAGCGAATGTAATCTGTAATAGAATTATATGAAAAATCTGAATATAGCTTTGAAAAAAAGCAAACATTTTACAACATATTAGCTAAACGCTTTTTCTTCTGACATTCCTCAAAGCATAAAAATTCAGAATAAGGGTCTGAAAGAACACAATGAAAAATATATACCCAGTTGTGGATCAAAATAGGTTAATCAGAAAAAGGCAAGCACAAGACCGGTATAGTTGACCTATCAGTGCCGCGTGCCTAAAGAAAAACCACCAATGGAGTCCAAGAGAGAAAACGAACTCCTTCTGTCTACACAATGGCGGCTTTTTCGTTTGTATGTAGATCGATCCCAAAACTGCTAAATCTTGATGGAAGGAAGACCAGGCACATGGCACTAAAGCTTTCCGGCACACAAAAAACACAAATGTTTGGGTGACTGTGAAATCTGTTGGACTGAATGGCCATCTATGAAATAAAAGGCCTATCTTTAGCAGCACATAATTTAAAGCACACTTTTTGTCACACTAAGTTGTATTATTGAGCAATTTGTTTCATAATGGTTGACAATTTTTCTGAGAAATTAACACTACTGTTCGAATTTCTGTTGGGCAGAAAAGCAAAAAATTTTCATGAAATTAGTTATTATATAGGGCTCCTACTATAAAATAACAAAGAACTTGAATCTGTCTTTTTGTACAGAAGGCAATAGCTTTGGCTAATAAATATACAGGACCCTTAAAGATCCATGTTATGATTTTGTTACCTTTTTCAGATTAGGCTGCTCCCATCCAACAGGTTTTTTTAAAAGAACCTGGTGCTTCAAAATCTGAAAAAACACAGAAAGATAATTTTCAAGCTGTGGCACTGGCATTTTTATGAAGTTTCATCTTTCAAATTTTGGCATTTTTACACTAATATATTAATTTTTTCTGAGGGTTAAATGTTACCCTAATTCAAAACAACATCTGAAAGAGGCTAAGCACATCATGAAAAGATTTAAAGTAGCAGGATGGGTATCTTTGTTTGATTTTTATTCCTGGGGCTTAGATTTTGATTCAGCAGCCCGGGCCAATGCCCCTTCCAATGGTTCTCATTGCCAATAGTTTGCCAATTTTGAAGTTTTGAAGGCCACTGGGGTTGGAGGGGCAATTGCTCCCATTGTTAGAATGTCAAAAATGGTTAAATTGAATCATGCCTGCTTTACTTACGTATCAAATTGCTTTTCTAAAGACCGGATTAATTGAATAAATAACTGTTAGTCTAACACTCGACTTACATTCATGCCGTCCATTATCATGGCCAATGTCCATCCCCCAGCACCACAGCCTTTAATTTCATTCATTCGACAGTAATGCTCACTATCCTGTAATTTGTAAACTCCGCTCAAATTCCTTGTTTCTTCAGAGTAGAGGTCCTTACATGACTTGAGCAGTGCCATGAAAATACAAATATAGTAGTTTGCAGCGTTTTTCATTCAGTAACAAGTGCATCATCCATATAAAGTTAGAAGATTAAGACAAATATCTTTTTAAAACCAATCAAAGGCTAAATTACACACTATTTGGTGTATTGAACAGGACGGTTCTAAGTTGCCACTCGGAGTTTCATGCGGCCTCATTCCATCAGTTATCAGTGCAGAGAAAATCAAATCATTAAGAATTGCCAAGAAATAAGATCAGATCGTATTCAGTGAAAAATAAGAACAGGGAGTGAAGCTCTCTTGTCTTTCATCCATCGGGGTAATGTTTATAAAACTGATTTAGTTGAAAATGATATTGCTTCTCCGCCATCTTTCTTTACATTGCCTACACTTACAGAAAGTGTTGAAGCATTAGTACAAGAAGAGGTAGGGGTCGATGTGGACTCAGAGAAGGCTGCGACAGCCGTTGATTCATATTTTTTGGGAAGGATACTACAAGGAATAGAAAAAAAGGAGAGAAAAGGAAGGGAACAGGAAGGGAAGCGAAGGAATAATAATAATAATAATAATAAATAATTTGTTTAAAGTTGGCGTACTAAATGAACGGTTGATAGCTATAAAGAAGCTAATTAAGGCCAACTATCTATAAAGAGTTAGTATGAAATAAAAATATATGATACAATATTAAAAAGGTTTAAGGTATAATGTTCTAAATAAAACCTAACCCAGCAATAAATTTTTTACACAATCTACAGTCGCATTCTATAGGGTGTGCTCTTAATTCTTTTTTAAATGTTGCCAATGATTGGGACTCTCTTATACTGTGAGGTAGTGTTTGCCACAGTTTTTGACCTAAATATCTCACAGTTTCTATACCATAAGAAGTTGTCCTGGCTTTTGGAATGCAAAGATTATTTTTAGTTCGCAAATCATAATGTACATTTCTTGTTTCAAAAATCTCACTCATGAAACTAGGGTTCAGGTTATGTTTGGTTTTGTATATTTCTATCATCAAGTACTGTAGATTGCGTTGGTGAATTGATACTGCATTATCCAAAGTCAGCAATGCTTCGTAGTCAGCATGACTGTCTTTATAAACAATTCTGAGTGCTCTTTCGTGGATTTTATTTACTTTAGCATTCAGACATCTGTCATGGAACATCCAAATTAGGGGGCAGTAACTAAACTGAGCTTTTATGAAGCTATTCATTAGGAGACGCAGTTTATCAGAACCCATAAATGGCGAAACTCTAGCAAGAGCATGCAGTTTTTGGCTGGCTCTTTTGCATAAATTTGAGACGTGACTTTTGAAATTAAGATTTTTATCTATTATCACCCCTAGCAGTTTTTCTTCAGAGCTTTCTTCAACAATGGCCTCACCGATTTTGATCTTAAGGTCATCTTGATTTGTTCCAAAAGTAAGAAGATGACATTTCCCTGCATTCAATTTCATAAAGTTTTCTGGAAACCATTTTGATAAAATAAGAGCATCAGTTTCTAGCCGTTCTAAAACTTTATCTAATTGACAGTCAGCTGCAAAAATCGTAGTATGATCAGCAAAGTTACATACTGCAGTATCAGTTACCATTAAGAATAAATCATTAATATATAAATTAAAGAGAAGAGGCCCAAGGACTGATCCTTGTGGTACACCTGCAAAGGTTTCTTGCCAAGTGCTGAATGAACCATTTAATTTTACCCTTTGTCTTCTACCGGACAGGTAATTATAAATCAATAATTGAGCATCTTTACAAAAACCATAGGCATTTAATTTCGCAATTAATAGCTCATGGTCTATGCAATCAAACGCTTTTGAGAGATCCATTAGCAAGGCACCAACCACCCCTTTTTTATCTAGGGAATTCTTGCAGATATCCATTAATCTCAACAGCGCATGCTGTGTGTTGAAACCTTTCCGAAAACCACATAAGTAGGGAACTAGGAACGTATCCGCGAAGTCGACCATCTGAGCATATAGAAGCCGTTCAAAGACCTTTGATAATGCGGATAGAACGGTGATAGGTCGATAGTTTCGTTTTTCTGTAGTTTTGTCACTTTTGAATAGTGGAGTTATGTCTCCTAATTTAAGATCTCCAGGAAACGTTTTCTGGAGCAATGAATTATTGAAAATTGTCGTCAGTAATGGTGCAAAAATGTCTTCGTTTTCTTTCAGTATCCGCGGAGGAATACTTTCAATTGTAGACGCTTTTTTTGTATTTAGTCTCAATAATTCATCATTGACTGCCTGCATTGTAATTGGTTTGAATTCGAAGAATGTGCCATGATTTACCTTATCCTTAATCTTGCGGATGCTGGGATGATGTTTATATTTTTCAACAGCAATTTCAACAGGATCCAGCAAATGGTCTGTCGAATTGAGAATGCATTCACCAGGGGCAATGTCAATTGTCTTTGTGATATTTGTAAAAAATTCATTAAGGATCTCAGCTATTTCACTGTCATTCGTAATAAACTTTTCATTTTCGATAAGCGTAATACTTGAAGAGGTTTGTACCTTGTCAGTAAAAAGTGGTTTTACAGTTTTCCAGAACTTTTTATTGTCAGTGACAGAATTTATATCAAGGTTACCATAATATGATGTTTTTGCTTTTCGCAGAATTTTCACACACCTATTTCTTTGCTTTTTAAAAGCGTTCCAGTTTTCAGAAGTATTATGCCTGTTTAATCTGTTACGTAACTGTGAACGGAGCATAATTGCCTTTCTTAAAGTTTTCGTCATGAAGGGTGCATCATTTGCGCGTAAATATTTCTGTTTTAGAGGTACATGGTTATTCAGAACTTCTTCGACTACAGAATTAAAATTTTCATATTCAGAGTATGCTTCGCTGCTCTTAGCTAGATTGCTTCTAAGGTCACTGCGAAACTTTATAGGATCAAATTTACTGTAGTCTCGGTATGTCACAATCCTTGGACCTCTTTTTACAAAACCACTCTTTAACACTGTTAGTATCATTAGATGAAAATCAGACAATCCCACTTCTATTGTCGTAGTGTTTTGAAAACCAGAGGTTTTATTCGTTAGAAACATATCAATGGAAGAGGGATTGTCAGCAGATTTATAACAAGTGGGACTTTTTATTAGATTTTTTAATCCATAGATATCCATGAAATTGCTAATTTCATAATTTTTCTCTTCCGAATTTAAATCTCCAATAATGACGAAGTTTTCGTATCGAGGTGTAAGTTGGTCAAGCACTTTGCCCATCTCTGCGAAGAAAAATTTTTCACATTGAGAAGGGGGGCGGTAGGTACTGATCAATGCCCATTTTTTCTTGCCCACATTAATTTCAGTTAATACACATTCAATTGAATTGGCGATGTTCACCAGTTTAATTTCATTTGCTGGAACTTTTTCTCTGATATAAACCAGAATCCCACCACCGTTTGTATTTCTATCATAACGGAAGGGTTTTTTGAAACCATCAATTAAAAACTGATTAGTAGGAAAGGATTCGTCTAATTTGGTTTCAGAAACTGCGAGGATGTCAACATTTTTTGCAATCAGGGTTTTGAGATCCTCTATTTTGTTTCGGATTGAGTTTATATTTAGATGTGCCACAATTAGGCCTCTCTTGTTTTTGTTCCTAATAGTTGATAGATTGGCAAGGGGGTTAATATCTTCGGTATCAGAACTAGCAATTTCATTGGTATTTTGATTTTCTAAATTAGGACAAATGTACTTAGCTGTATGAGTCCCATCATCACGTCACTGAGCTTTGAGATATTTAATAAGGTTATTGGCAAGAAGGACTGTGCCCATTCTATTGAGGTGCAAAGCACTTCCATTTAGGTGCTTAGTTGTATCGATGTTTTGATGCTCGATGAGATCTAAACTATTTTCTCCGCACAGGGTTTTCAATTTTTCGTTTACAGTTTTTGCTTTTGTATTTAACGTTGAATCGTCACCTCGAGATATAATAGCTGATACAACAACTTCATTTGCTCCGTTTCTTAAATCAGCTGCCAGATCACAGATTTCAGATGCAATTTCATCAGCTGGCTTGTTTGTTCCCAGCGAGTTGGTCCCAACATGAAGAACGACAATGTCTGGGTTTTTTTTCATTGGTGGTTTTGAGTAATCTGCCATGTCTTCAACATTTGCTCCGCTGAAAGATTTGACATAGACATTCTGCCCATTTCGCAGAGATCCTTTCAATTTTCTCCCATCCAAGTGCTTAAGTATGGAGTCGCCAATAATAAGGATATTCTTCTTGTTCCTTTTGTTCTCCGCTCTCCTTTGGATTTTCTTTGTTGTCCTTCTCTCTTTTGCTGTTTGCACTTCGCTGGCTTCCGTACTGCGAGTTTGAGTATGGTTTTTGGATGTTTCCAAATCGCTTGACTCATCATCGCTTGACAGAAGGGCAAAGCGATTTTGCCACGCTAAGGGATTTCTGCTTGCAGATTTTGCAACGTCCTTTGATACTTGGGAATATGCAACTTTTGGTGTTTTAACTTTGTACCTGGGCCTTTGGGATATCTTGTCATGCCCATAAATATCTTTGGCTTGTTTTCTTTCAGTTTCTGCCTTCTTTGTCAGGCTCCTTGTTATTATTGGACTCACATGTGCTTCACTTTTTCCTGCCAATTTCTGTATTCCGCTGGGAGAAGGTCTCATTTCGTTGTCAAGACAGCTTTTGCTTCCATCAATTGTTTTGACTTCAAATCTAGGCCCTTCCAACAGACCTTCAATAATTTTCTGTTTGTCAAACAGCTGCTGCTCCAAAGAGATAATGCGGTCTTGAAGACATTTTAGCAACGCTTCCCTATCACTTTCAGAAGGGTCTATACTTGGTCTATTAGCAGTTTGGGCCTTTAATAGTAGAATTTCTCCATGTGAGAATCTTTTGAATTCCTCGAGTTCTGCTTGGATCCTCTTAAAGTCGCCGACGTTTACATAACCCTTCGACTTTGGCCATTCAGAATCTCTTTCGGAGGTTGGGTTAAAATCTTCATTCTCAGTGTCTATATTTTCCTGGTCTTTGATACGATAGGAAACTTTGTTGTGGGACATGGTAGTGTATAAGTTCCCCTCGTTTACCGCTTGATCCAAGATGGCGACTGTCTTTGTTTTGTCCCAACCATGTTTCGACAAGCAGAAGCTAGCGATTGAATCCATATGTCTTCCTTTGCTTGTACTCCTTAGAATTTCTGTAGCGAAAGGAAGGGAAAGGGAGAGAAAAGGAAGGGAAACGAAGAGGGAATAGGAAGGGAGGGGAACGGTAGAAGGAAGGATCAATTTTTAATTATTTTTTGCTTCTAAGAGCCGTTCCTAATATAATGGATATGAAAAGCTTCCTAGACACAAAAATATTGCGTGTATTTCCGCGCACAAAAATTATGTATAAAGTCGTAGCGTATCAAAATAAACTATAGTCATGAAAATGATCCGCAGTAAACTGGATATTATAGTGGTATCGCAATGTAATAAACAACTGGCGACTTGGGGTGCTGTGACTTAAGAGGGCATGTCCACTGTCAAGACGATTGTCCGTTATTGTGAGATAAAAACTAATGAATTTTTGACTGTAAGCATTTATATTAGAAGATTGACATATTGGCTGTAATAGTTACCTGACATTTGCTTGTTTACTCCATGAAAAGAGGAAGATGAGAATATGAATAGCTGTTTGCTTATTGCAAGGGCGGATCCAGAGAAAATTTGAAGGAGGGGCAGTTGGTAATGGGGGCGCTGAAAATTTTTCAAAAATTGGTGACGAGAGTACGCTGTATATAACAATTTAATATCCATTTTCAAATGAACAAATAACTTTCCTTGGTAATCCTTGAAGCAAATTAACCCATCGGTCTCAGAAACTTTTTCACCTGATTTTCATTCTTTAAAAGGGGCACACAACTTCCAAAAAGGGGCGCCAGACCTGCTTCAACTCGTCGAGGGAGGGGCAACTGCTCCTAGTTGCCCCCCCCCTTAAATATTCTATTCAAAGCCTATTCTCCAATTAACTGCTCTTTAGAGCTCAAGATAATTATAAATCCAGTCAAAAGTAATTCTAGTAACAGTTTATCACTATTATAGGCTCCTTATGATTCAACCTTTAACATGCAGCTGAGTGCGCGGGCTGATTATATATCGTCTTCTATAAACTTCTGCATGGCATCCCGAGTGCCCGCGGGAAATTTTCTAAAGATACCGTCACGAGCAGCTCTGGCTACAGCCGAATGAAGCCCTGTTTGCCAGGGTGAAATATTAGCCATAACTGATTTATGTGTGTTTGTTGCTGTTTATTCTCGTCGCATTGCGTTGTTACTTATTTGCTACTTTATTACAGGTTACTTTGAGAAAAAAAGAGAGAGACAACCAAGAACAAACCTCATAAAGAAAGAGCTTCCAGGATTTCTCATCGATTGTTTTGCAGCTATGATGCTGCAAGCTGACATTGTATACTTCACAGTTTTCTTTGCTATGATCCGATTTTTCTTTAAAGTTAAGAATACTGCATTTTTCCAGCCGAAGGCAGCGATGAAAACATTGCTGCACATTTACAACAGTGGCAATTTTTTGATGGACTTGGGAACAGGCAATTCTCTTGTTCTGAAATTGCTCTTTTACAAATCATTTCTCAGACGCGACCCCATGGATAATTTAAATTGCAATTACCAACACGTTTTCATCCATTTTGAACTATTTTGAACACAAAGCAATGTAATTATGTCTTCAATTAAGATCATAAGAAATGGCTATGGAAAGAAAACACACTCAACTTTCTACCATCTCCCTCTGTTTGTTTAACCAAATATTAGCATAATATCATCTTAATCAATAAAGCTGAAGCTCTACCCAGCAGGTCGCTTACCTCGTATGAAAATGCATGGAAGAAGCTAGGGCATACACAGCATTAGCTTGCGATCATGACGGAGCAATGGTCAAGACGCTGCTTACCCATAAGGAAGTGAGTTGAATTTGCATTTTTTTCTTTGTACTTGACCTAGATTTCTGGTGTAGGGTTAAGTGGTGCTTCCTTGGGCAAGCATTGACCTAAGCGCCCTTCTATTAGGAATTTTTTTTTCGTGTTTAAATACTTGGTAATTAGATTTAGGTTAGTGGATAAGATGACAAAAAAGCTTTCTAGCTTTGTACAATTTCATTCATTAAAATGAGATCTTGGAAAAAAATTGGTTGTCGATTTTTGATTAGAACGAAAACTATGATAATTTCAGAAACACTGTAAATTTCTTTTCTTAAGAACAGAAAACAAGAGGAAAGAACGAGACTGGAAAATGCAGAAATGTGGTTTTGGAGGAGAATGGAGAAGATCAGTTGTACAAAAAGAGTGACAAATAAGGAAGAATTGCGAAGAACTGAAGAGAAAAGAACCTTGATCTCCACCATATATAACCGGCAGACGAAGTGGATCGGTCACAATGTGAGACACCAGGGAATTTTTAGGGATGTCATCGAAGGGAGATTAAACGGCAAAAGGAGCGGAGGAAAATAAGACTGACACTGTTCGATCATTGGCAAAGGAAGGATAACTGCAGAACAGAAAAGTATGGAGATGACGTTAAACCTGCTTTATGGCAGACAGCGAAATAGAAAAGAGCAGGAATGTTTTTGTAAGTTAATCGCTTTTTTACTCATTTTTGCTTCTTTGCTACATTTTATAATATGACGCCCAAGAGTCCTACTGTTCAGGTCTTCCAAAATGCATAGTCGATTTGCAACAGATTTAACTCTTCTAGCACATCATGACCTACTATTCCATGCCGTATAGGATTTGATAAAATTAACAAAGTATTAGAAAATTAGATTATAAAAACATACCTTTTCATACGGGACATCGAATCCTTCGTCATGTAAATGATTAATGATAATTTATAATGCGTGAGCTCCCCAAAAACATACATATAGAAAGCATTTTGAAGGTGGGGGAAGGGGGGGATTCACATGTAGGCAAAAAGAGCCCTGCTGTGAGAAACTTTTCTCTGTTTCTGAAATGTGAAGTGACACAGGCTTTCTGGTTTCTACGTCCATGGTCAAAACATTCTAGCTTGATGACAGACGGACACAAAGACCTTTAGTTGAGTTTTGGTTAGACTAAAGCATCGACACAGGTGTGAGAAGCCAGCGCAGGCAACGCTGAGTAATGTAACAATTGTGAACCTTTAAACAGTGACAATTTATCCCAACTGCGTCATCTTATGATGGTTTTGAATACAATCTTTTTTGAAGAATAAACGTTGTCATTTGAAACACGTATCGTACCAAACAGCAGGCTCATCCTAAATCCATTGGCCGATGCCCTACAGCGTCTGTCCTCTCCAAACATTGAAAATGCGAAGAAAACTATAGATATTTGTATAAAGTGAAATTAAAACAAGTGCTGTCAACGAATTAGATGTCATAAAGCGAATTATAGTTTGGCAATAAAAGTGCTGTATTCTGCCGTTTCTGCTTTTGCACCTGTTCTTGAAATTGTGGAACTAAATATTGACTGATTACATTGTTTTCCAATCTTTGATGGAAATGGTGGCCTCACAGAAACAAAACTATTTTCAGAAGTTTTGACTAAATGATCAGAAATAGTTCGGTAAGAAACTTCTAATCAGTTACGTATGTTGTAAATATGCTGAGATTTTGGATGCTGAGTTACGTATGTTGTAAATATGCTGGAAAGGCATTGACACAGGTAAAAGTGGCTTACAGCCACTCGACCACAAGCGGTTAGCCAATCAGATTGCGCACAGAGAAAAACATGTAAACAGTTTCGGAAATTCTACAGCAGCACACAATGGTTTCATTTGAGCATTTGTTCAATTTCCTTCTTTTCGCGCATGCTCTGATCAATTTGGCCCTAAATTATTTTTTAGATTCGCTGTACTTGTGCATGTCAAATCCCTTTAAAAACTTTTTGAAATATTCTTTAGCTTTTCATCTGAAACTTTTCAGAGTATCAAACGTCTGAAAGATTCTTCGTACACAAAATTAGAAATGCCTCTAACACAAAACTCTAGGTTGGAAAATATGTAAACCCAACTGAACGTTTTTAAGCGACTCAAGTCATTTATTGGTTTCGCTGAAAAAGAGGTTTTGGTTCAAAGTTTCGTGTATTCGAATTTCAACCATTGTCCTTTAGTTTGGTATTTTTCGTCTTCAAAATCACTTCAGAAAATTGAAAGGATACAGGAACCCGCGCTAAGATTTTTGTACAATGATCTGAAAAGTTCCTATTATGATCTTCTTATTAGGTCAAAAAAGTGTAAAATGCAAGTTGCTTGTCAGAGAACCCTCTGTATCGAAATTTTCGAGACAATTAGAAATTTGAATCCACCTTTTATGCATAGCATTTTTAGTTCAAGAACATTAAAACATCCTTCTCGGAATCCTAATAATTTAAATCATTTTCGACCAAACCAAGTAACTTTCGGTTCCAAGAGCCTTAAAGCCATAGGACCTCAGATCTGGAACTGTCTGCCAAATGAACTAAAATCAGGTGACAATCCTAACAGCTTCAAACGTATAATAAAACGATGGGATGGTCCTAGCTGCAAATGCAATGTTTTTAAATATAATGATATCAATATCCTGTAAATTTTGTCCATTCATATCCAAGTTGCTTCAAATATTTAGCTTATGTATCAACGTATTTATTTCCTTAGTTATTACCTCTTCATTTGTTATACAATAGATTCGATTTAGATTAGTTGTATGTGTATATATTCATATATGTATAGCTGGAAGCAATATCCAATTAAAAAAACGTTACAAACAAACAAAAACAAAGCTGCGGATAGAAATAGGCCAGTTAAGGTTTACCAGCCTGCGGATAGTAAAGGTTTTTCAATCAGTGCCGCTTCCTATCACGTTTTGCCAAAAGCTAAAAAACAATAATATTTTAGTGCTGTTTTTACTCTCTTTCTCAAATGTTCAAAATCTATTTTTATTTCTAGATTATTGCACATTTTTTTGGTTCCAGAAAGAAAACTGAAATTAATGTTTTGCTGTCACTGCGCTTGTGGTACACTGCTAGAGGATATATGATGAGCCATTCTTGAGGCATCTAAGGCAGTTTTTCCAACCTCTTATTTATTTCCATGTTCACTGGTGGTACGTACTTACAAATAATACTTACAAATAAACCTAATTTTCCAAATAGGTGCACAGTGCACTTATTCGAGATAAACAGCACGTAGCAAGCTTTTCTACTGCGGTTAAAACCCGGTGATCCGTATAAATTTTCTTTCCTTCATTTCGTAGCATTTAGGGGAAGTTCTTTACACGATAGAACATAGTGTACTCATTCTTCGTACACAAAATTAGAAATGCCTCTAACGCAAACCAGATTGTGCCAAGAGCTATAATGGTGAAACGTTGTAGAAATTATCCAGTGTACCAACATCAGAACTACCTGCTGGTTCAGTGATTTAATAGTTAAGAGAATACTAAAGGAAACACAACAGTTTTATCCAATAATTCTTCATTGTACTCCGTATACCTCGGTACTGATTATCTATCTTTTTTATCGCCGTTTCTGTCGCTTCTTACCTTACAATCGGACGTTTTATATACTTTTAATCTACACAAACTAAACATGTCTACCAATCAGCATTTAGAAAAACAGGATACAAATTTTACGTCAAAGATTTTTTGTAAATGTAACTTTAAAATGCAAACACGCGTTTGTTAATGTCGTTAAGTTGTTTGTTAGACCAATAAATAGCTTGATTCAGCCCATGATTAGCGTGAGTCAGCCCAACACGCCGTTAACCAAATTTATTACGGATACCTACACAAACATTAATTACGCAAGCAACTCTATGAATTAACAAGAAGAAAAAACAAATCCCTACACGAAAAGCATGTGCTGCAGTGCTATATTAAACGCACTGGCATGAATGGAAAATCCCTACAAACGTTTCGGATTCATTTCGTCGTCCAAATCTATTAGTTTAATCTACATAATGATGAACAAATTGCTATTGCAGAGCCAGAAGGAGTTCGTTTTAACCCTCTGACTCAATTTGGCACATTTTCTATTCGTAAGTGGCGCTGATTCGGCAACATTTGTTAAACCTAATCATTCAGCGCCATTTTGTCCCAGATGAACTGCAGTAAATTAAAACATTCATGTACTTCTTTTCCAAAACTTTGGTAAAAAGGAAACAAATAGACTCGATAAGACAAAAAACCATTTTTGGCAAAAGAATCTTGGATCGAAAATTCAACTGAAACATGCCAGACGACATCAGGACACGTATTGATCGATATTTCATGCCTTTACGGCATCTTTGGAAAAGCAAAAATATCTGCAAAAAATATTCGAATTATGATTTTCGGTTAAAAGAAAGATAGAGTGTTTCAAATAACATGAAAAAACATACTGATCTATGTTGAATATTGCTTATGACAACCTGGGAAAAATTTTTAGAACAAAACCTCCAACGTTTGGACAAAAAAGCAAGCACATAGGTATGATAAGATGGCTGCAATTTGACTGACAATTTATCCGTTAAATATGAGCTAAAACTTTTTATACAATCACTACAAAATGTATACTTTTCCAGGTTTAATGTCTCTTTTCACTCACTTGAGCTAACCTTTGTCAAAAAAAAATCCAATTTGTGAAGAAAAAAGCAAAGCCTAAAACCTTCGTAAAATGACACAATTTGTGTTGGGATGTTTTTTCCTAAAGGTGAAATAGAGTAACAAAATGCTTCGAAGTTCCAAAACCTTTTTCACATTCTGGTCCCAATTTTTTTTCGAAGAGAATATTCCATTTTTGGAAACAAGCAAGACTTTAGCCTTGGAAAAATTACAAATTATTTGCTGAAATTTGTTTCTGTCGAAAGTGAGCTTAATCGTTAAAAATAAAATCTAAAACACTTACTGATCTTTGTTTTTACCACTTATAACATTCGGGCGTCGATATATCTTCTGAAGAAAATCTTACAAAAAAAATTTGAAAAAGCAAAGCCTATAGCCTTGGTAAAAGAACACATTATTTGTTGAAATTTGTTTCTGTCGACAGTGAGCTTAAATGTTAAAAAAAGAACCCAAAACACATACTAATCTTTGTTTTCCACCAACTACTATGATCGGGGATCAATATATCTTCAAAAGAAAATATTAAAAAAATTGAAAAATCACAGCCTTGGAAAAATATAGCCTTGGAAAAATTACACATTATTTGCTGAAATTTGTTTACGTTAAAAGTGATTTAAAGCGTTAAAAATAGGGTCCAAAACACATACTAATCTCTGTTTTTTACCAATTATGATGATCAAGGGTCAATATATCTTCAAAAGAAAATCTTAAAAAAATTTGAAAAAGTACAGCCTATAGCCTTGGAAAAAATACACATTATTTGCTACTAAAATTTGTTTCGGTTAAAATTGATTTAAATCCTTAAAAATAGGGTCCAAAACACATACTAATCTTTGTTTTTTACCAATTATGATGATCGAGGGTCAATATATCTTCAAAGGGAAATCTCGAAAAAAATTGAAAAAGTAAAGCCTATAGCCTTGGAAAAATTACACAATATTTGCTGAAATTTGTTTCCGTTAAAAGTGATTTAAAGCGTTAAAAATAGGGTCCAAAACACATACTAATCTCTGTTTTTTACCAATTATGATGATCAAGGGTCAATATATCTTCAAAAGAAAATCTTAAAAAAATTTGAAAAAGTACAGCCTATAGCCTTGGAAAAATTACACATTATTTGCTGAAATTTGTTTGTGTTAAAAGTGATTTATATCGTTAAAAATAGGGTCCAAAACACATACTAATCTTTGTTTTTTACCAACTATGATGATCGAGGGTCAATATATCTTCAAAAGAAAATCTCTAAAAAAATTGAAAAAGTAAAGCCTATAGCCTTGGAAAAATTACACATTATTTGCTGAAATTTGTTTGTGTTAAAAGTGATTTATATCGTTAAAAATAGGGTCCAAAACACATACTAATCTTTGTTTTTTACCACTTATGATGATCGAGGGTCAATATATCTTCAAAAGAAAATCTCTAAAAAAATTGAAAAAGTGAAGCCTATAGCCTTGGAAAAATTACACATTATTTGCTGAAATTTGTTTCCGTTAAAAGTGATTTAAATCATTAAAAATAGGGTCCAAAACACATACTAATCTTTGTTTTTTACCAATTATGATGATCGAGGGTCAATATATCTTCAAAAGAAAATCTCTAAAAAAATTGAAAAAGTAAAGCCTATAGCCTTGGAAAAATTACACAATATTTGCTGAAATTTGTTTCCGTTAAAAGTGAGTTAAATCCTTAAAAATAGGGTCCAAAAGACATACTAATCTTTGTTTTTTACCACTTATGATGATCGAGGGTCAATATATCTTCAAAGGGAAATCTCGAAAAAAATTGAAAAAGTAAAGCCTATAGCCTTGGAAAAATTACACATTATTTGCTGAAATTTGTTTCCGTTAAAAGTGATTTATATCGATAAAAATAGGGTCCAAAACACATACTAATCTTTGTTTATTACCAACTATGATGATCGAGGGTCAATATATCTTCAAAAGAAAATCTTCAAAAATATTGAAAGATAAAGCCTATAGCCTTGGAAAAATTACACATTATTTGCTGAAATTTGTTTCCGTTAAAAGTGATTTATATCGATAAAAATAGGGTCCAAACACATACTAATCTTTGTTTTTCACCAACTATGATGATCAAGGGTCAATATATCTTCAAAAGAAAATCTTCAAAAATATTGAAAGATAAAGCCTATAGCCTTGGAAAAATTACACATTATTTGCTGAAATTTGTTTCCGTTAAAAGTGATTTATATCGATAAAAATAGGGTCCAAAACACATACTAATCTTTGTTTTTCACCAACTATGATGATCAAGGGTCAATATATCTTCAAAAGAAAATCTTCAAAAATATTGAAAGATAAAGCCTATAGCCTTGGAAAAATTACACATTATTTGCTGAAATTTGTTTCCGTTAAAAGTGATTTATATCGATAAAAATAGGGTCCAAAACACATACTAATCTTTGTTTTTCACCAACTATGATGATCAAGGGTCAATATATCTTCAAAAGAAAATCTTCAAAAATATTGAAAGATAAAGCCTATAGCCTTGGAAAAATTACACATTATTTGCTGAAATTTGTTTCCGTTAAAAGTGATTTATATCGATAAAAATAGGGTCCAAACACATACTAATCTTTGTTTTTTACCAACTATGATGATCGAGGGTCAATATATCTTCAAAAGAAAATCTTTAAAAAATAGAAAAAGTAAAGCCTATAGCCTTGGAAAAATTACACATTATTTGCTGAAATTTGTTTCCGTTAAAAGTGATTTAAATCGTTAAAAATAGGGTCCAAAACACATACTAATCTTTGCTTATTACCAACTATGATGATCGAGGGTCAATATATCTTCAAAAGAAAATCTTTAAAAAATAGAAAAAGTAAAGCCTATAGCCTTGGAAAAATTACACATTATTTGCTGAAATTTGTTTCCGTTAAAAGTGATTTATATCGATAAAAATAGGGTCCAAACACATACTAATCTTTGTTTTTTACCAACTATGATGATCGAGGGTCAATATATCTTCAAAAGAAAATCTTTAAAAAATAGAAAAAGTAAAGCCTATAGCCTTGGAAAAATTACACATTATTTGCTGAAATTTGTTTCCGTTAAAAGTGATTTAAATCGTTAAAAATAGGGTCCAAAACACATACTAATCTTTGTTTTTTACCAACTATGATGATCAAGGGTCAATATATCTTCAAAAGAAAATCTTTAAAAAATAGAAAAAGTAAAGCCTATAGCCTTGGAAAAATTACACATTATTTGCTGAAATTTGTTTCCGTTAAAAGTGATTTATATCGATAAAAATAGGGTCCAAACACATACTAATCTTTGTTTTTTACCAACTATGATGATCGAGGGTCAATATATCTTCAAAAGAAAATCTTTAAAAAATAGAAAAAGTAAAGCCTATAGCCTTGGAAAAATTACACATTATTTGCTGAAATTTGTTTCCGTTAAAAGTGATTTAAATCGTTAAAAATAGGGTCCAAAACACATACTAATCTTTGTTTTTTACCAACTATGATGATCAAGGGTCAATATATCTTCAAAAGAAAATCTTTAAAAAATAGAAAAAGTAAAGCCTATAGCCTTGGAAAAATTACACATTATTTGCTGAAATTTGTTTCCGTTAAAAGTGATTTAAATCGTTAAAAATAGGGTCCAAAACACATACTAATCTTTGTTTATTACCAACTATGATGATCGAGGGTCAATATATCTTCAAAAGAAAATCTTTAAAAAATAGAAAAAGTAAAGCCTATAGCCTTGGAAAAATTACACATTATTTGCTGAAATTTGTTTCCGTTAAAAGTGATTTAAATCCTTAAAAATAGGGTCCAAAATACAGACTAATAATTGTTTTTTACCAACTATGATGATCGAGGGTCAATATATCTTCAAAAGAAAATCTTTAAAAAATAGAAAAAGTAAAGCCTATAGCCTTGGAAAAATTACACATTATTTGCTGAAATTTGTTTCCGTTAAAAGTGATTTATATCGATAAAAATAGGGTCCAAACACATACTAATCTTTGTTTTTTACCAACTATGATGATCGAGGGTCAATATATCTTCAAAAGAAAATCTTTAAAAAATAGAAAAAGTAAAGCCTATAGCCTTGGAAAAATTACACATTATTTGCTGAAATTTGTTTCCGTTAAAAGTGATTTATATCGATAAAAATAGGGTCCAAACACATACTAATCTTTGTTTTTTACCAACTATGATGATCGAGGGTCAATATATCTTCAAAAGAAAATCTTTAAAAAATAGAAAAAGTAAAGCCTATAGCCTTGGAAAAATTACACATTATTTGCTGAAATTTGTTTCCGTTAAAAGTGATTTATATCGATAAAAATAGGGTCCAAACACATACTAATCTTTGTTTTTTACCAACTATGATGATCGAGGGTCAATATATCTTCAAAAGAAAATCTTTAAAAAATAGAAAAAGTAAAGCCTATAGCCTTGGAAAAATTACACATTATTTGCTGAAATTTGTTTCCGTTAAAAGTGATTTATATCGATAAAAATAGGGTCCAAAACACATACTAATCTTTGTTTATTACCAACTATGATGATCGAGGGTCAATATATCTTCAAAAGAAAATCTTTAAAAAATAGAAAAAGTAAAGCCTATAGCCTTGGAAAAATTACACAATATTTGCTGAAATTTGTTTCCGTTAAAAGTGATTTATATCGATAAAAATAGGGTCCAAACACATACTAATCTTTGTTTATTACCAACTATGATGATCGAGGGTCAATATATCTTCAAAAGAAAATCTTTAAAAAATAGAAAAAGTAAAGCCTATAGCCTTGGAAAAATTACACATTATTTGCTGAAATTTGTTTCCGTTAAAAGTGATTTATATCGATAAAAATAGGGTCCAAAACACATACTAATCTTTGTTTATTACCAACTATGATGATCGAGGGTCAATATATCTTCAAAAGAAAATCTTTAAAAAATAGAAAAAGTAAAGCCTATAGCCTTGGAAAAATTACACAATATTTGCTGAAATTTGTTTCCGTTAAAAGTGATTTATATCGATAAAAATAGGGTCCAAAACACATACTAATCTTTGTTTATTACCAACTATGATGATCGAGGGTCAATATATCTTCAAAAGAAAATCTTTAAAAAATAGAAAAAGTAAAGCCTATAGCCTTGGAAAAATTACACATTATTTGCTGAAATTTGTTTCCGTTAAAAGTGATTTATATCGATAAAAATAGGGTCCAAAACACATACTAATCTTTGTTTATTACCAACTATGATGATCGAGGGTCAATATATCTTCAAAAGAAAATCTTTAAAAAATAGAAAAAGTAAAGCCTATAGCCTTGGAAAAATTACACATTATTTGCTGAAATTTGTTTCCGTTAAAAGTGATTTATATCGATAAAAATAGGGTCCAAAACACATACTAATCTTTGTTTATTACCAACTATGATGATCGAGGGTCAATATATCTTCAAAAGAAAATCTCTAAAAAAATTGAAAAAGTGAAGCCTATAGCCTTGGAAAAATTACACAATATTTGCTGAAATTTGTTTCCGTTAAAAGTGATTTAAATCCTTAAAAATAGGGTCCAAAACACATACTAATCTTTGCTTATTACCAACTATGATGATCGAGGGTCAATATATCTTCAAAAGAAAATCTTTAAAAAATAGAAAAAGTAAAGCCTATAGCCTTGGAAAAATTACACATTATTTGCTGAAATTTGTTTCCGTTAAAAGTGATTTATATCGATAAAAATAGGGTCCAAAACACATACTAATCTTTGTTTATTACCAACTATGATGATTGAGGGTCAATATATCTTCAAAAGAAAATCTTTAAAAAATAGAAAAAGTAAAGCCTATAGCCTTGGAAAAATTACACATTATTTGCTGAAATTTGTTTCCGTTAAAAGTGATTTATATCGATAAAAATAGGGTCCAAAACACATACTAATCTTTGTTTATTACCAACTATGATGATCGAGGGTCAATATATCTTCAAAAGAAAATCTTTAAAAAATAGAAAAAGTAAAGCCTATAGCCTTGGAAAAATTACACATTATTTGCTGAAATTTGTTTCCGTTAAAAGTGATTTATATCGATAAAAATAGGGTCCAAAACACATACTAATCTTTGTTTATTACCACTTATGATGATCGAGGGTCAATATATCTTCAAAAGAAAATCTTTAAAAAATAGAAAAAGTAAAGCCTATAGCCTTGGAAAAATTACACATTATTTGCTGAAATTTGTTTCCGTTAAAAGTGATTTATATCGATAAAAATAGGGTCCAAAACACATACTAATCTTTGTTTATTACCAACTATGATGATCGAGGGTCAATATATCTTCAAAAGAAAATCTTTAAAAAATAGAAAAAGTAAAGCCTATAGCCTTGGAAAAATTACACATTATTTGCTGAAATTTGTTTCCGTTAAAAGTGATTTATATCGATAAAAATAGGGTCCAAAACACATACTAATCTTTGTTTATTACCAACTATGATGATCGAGGGTCAATATATCTTCAAAAGAAAATCTTTAAAAAATAGAAAAAGTAAAGCCTATAGCCTTGGAAAAATTACACATTATTTGCTGAAATTTGTTTCCGTTAAAAGTGATTTATATCGATAAAAATAGGGTCCAAAACACATACTAATCTTTGTTTATTACCAACTATGATGATCGAGGGTCAATATATCTTCAAAAGAAAATCTTTAAAAAATAGAAAAAGTAAAGCCTATAGCCTTGGAAAAATTACACATTATTTGCTGAAATTTGTTTCCGTTAAAAGTGATTTATATCGATAAAAATAGGGTCCAAAACACATACTAATCTTTGTTTATTACCAACTATGATGATCGAGGGTCAATATATCTTCAAAAGAAAATCTTTAAAAAATAGAAAAAGTAAAGCCTATAGCCTTGGAAAAATTACACATTATTTGCTGAAATTTGTTTCCGTTAAAAGTGATTTAAATCCTTAAAAATAGGGTCCAAAACACATACTAATCTTTGTTTATTACCAACTATGATGATCGAGGGTCAATATATCTTCAAAAGAAAATCTTTAAAAAATAGAAAAAGTAAAGCCTATAGCCTTGGAAAAATTACACATTATTTGCTGAAATTTGTTTCCGTTAAAAGTGATTTAAATCCTTAAAAATAGGGTCCAAAACACATACTAATCTTTGTTTATTACCACTTATGATGATCGAGGGTCAATATATCTTCAAAAGAAAATCTTTAAAAAATAGAAAAAGTAAAGCCTATAGCCTTGGAAAAATTACACATTATTTGCTGAAATTTGTTTCCGTTAAAAGTGATTTAAATCGTTAAAAATAGGATCCAAAACACATACTAATCTTTGTTTTTCACCAACTATGATGATCGAGGGTCAATATATCTTCAAAAGAAAATCTTTAAAAAATAGAAAAAGTAAAGCCTATAGCCTTGGAAAAATTACACATTATTTGCTGAAATTTGTTTCCGTTAAAAGTGATTTAAATCATTAAAAATAGGGTCCAGAACACATACTAATCTTTGTTTTTTACCACTTATGATGATCGAGGGTCAATATATCTTCAAAAGAAAATCTTTAAAAAATAGAAAAAGTAAAGCCTATAGCCTTGGAAAAATTACACATTATTTGCTGAAATTTGTTTCCGTTAAAAGTGATTTAAATCATTAAAAATAGGGTCCAGAACACATACTAATCTTTGTTTTTTACCACTTATGATGATCGAGGGTCAATATATCTTCAAAAGAAAATCTTTAAAAAATAGAAAAAGTAAAGCCTATAGCCTTGGAAAAATTACACATTATTTGCTGAAATTTTTTTTCGTTAAAAGTGATTTAAATCCTTAAAAATAGGGTCCAAAATACAGACTAATAATTGTTTTTCACCAACTATGATGATCGAGGGTCAATATATCTTCAAAAGAAAATCTTTAAAAAATAGAAAAAGTAAAGCCTATAGCCTTGGAAAAATTACACATTATTTGCTAAAATTTGTTTCGTTAAAAGTGATTTATATCGATAAAAATAGGGTCCAAAACACATACTAATCTTTGTTTATTACCACTTATGATGATCGAGGGTCAATATATCTTCAAAAGAAAATCTCTAAAAAAATTGAAAAAGTGAAGCCTATAGCCTTGGAAAAATTACACATTATTTGCTGAAATTTGTTTCCGTTAAAAGTGATTTAAATCGTTAAAAATAGGGTCCAAAACACATACTAATCTTTGTTTATTACCACTTATGATGATCGAGGGTCAATATATCTTCAAAAGAAAATCTCTAAAAAAATTGAAAAAGTGAAGCCTATAGCCTTGGAAAAATTACACATTATTTGCTAAAATTTGTTTCCGTTAAAAGTGATTTAAATCATTAAAAATAGGATCCAAAACACATACTAATCTTTGTTTTTTACCAACTATGATGATCGAGGGTCAATATATCTTCAAAAGAAAATCTTTAAAAAATTGAAAAAGTAAAGCCTATAGCCTTGGAAAAATTACACAATATTTGCTGAAATTTGTTTCTGTTAAAAGTGATTTATATCGATAAAAATAGGGTCCAAAACACATACTAATCTTTGTTTATTACCACTTATGATGATCGAGGGTCAATATATCTTCAAAAGAAAATCTCTAAAAAAATTGAAAAAGTGAAGCCTATAGCCTTGGAAAAATTACACAATATTTGCTGAAATTTGTTTCGTTAAAAGTGATTTATATCGATAAAAATAGGGTCCAAAACACATACTAATCTTTGTTTATTACCACTTATGATGATCGAGGGTCAATATATCTTCAAAAGAAAATCTCTAAAAAAATTGAAAAAGTGAAGCCTATAGCCTTGGAAAAATTACACAATATTTGCTGAAATTTGTTTCCGTTAAAAGTGATTTAAATCGTTAAAAATAGGGTCCAAAACACATACTAATCTTTGTTTATTACCACTTATGATGATCGAGGGTCAATATATCTTCAAAAGAAAATCTCTAAAAAAAAAGAAAAAGTGAAGCCTATAGCCTTGGAAAAATTACACATTATTTGCTAAAATTTGTTTCCGTTAAAAGTGATTTAAATCATTAAAAATAGGATCCAAAACACATACTAATCTTTGTTTATTACCACTTATGATGATCGAGGGTCAATATATCTTCAAAAGAAAATCTTTAAAAAATTGAAAAAGTAAAGCCTATAGCCTTGGAAAAATTACACATTATTTGCTGAAATTTGTTTCCGTTAAAAGTGATTTAAATCGTTAAAAATAGGGTCCAAAACACATACTAATCTTTGTTTTTCACCAACTATGATGATCAAGGGTCAATATATCTTCAAAAGAAAATCTCTAAAATAATTGAAAAAGTAAAGCCTATAGCCTTGGAAAAATTACACATTATTTGCTGAAATTTGTTTCCGTTAAAAGTGATTTAAATCGTTAAAAATAGGATCCAAAACACATACTAGTTTTTGTTTTTTACCACTTAGGATGATCAAGGGTCAATATATCTTCAAAAGAAAATCTTAAAAAATTGAAAAAGTAAAGCCTATAGCCTTGGAAAAAAATACACATTATTTGCTGAAATTTTTTTCCGTTAAAAGTGATTTAAATCCTTAAAAATAGGGTCCAGAACACATACTAATCTTTGTTTTTTACCACTTATGATGATCGAGGGTCAATATATCTTCAAAAGAAAATCTTTAAAAAAATAGAAAAAGTAAAGCCTATAGCCTTGGAAAAAATACACATTATTTGCTGAAATTTGTTTCCGTTAAAAGTGATTTAAATCGTTAAAAATAGGGTCCAAAACACATACTAATCTTTGTTTTTTACCACTTATGATTATCGAGGGTCAATATATCTTCAAAAGAAAATCTTTAAAAAATAGAAAAAGTAAAGCCTATAGCCTTGGAAAAAATACACATTATTTGCTGAAATTTGTTTCCGTTAAAAGTGATTTAAAGCGTTAAAAAATAGGGTCCAAAACACATACTAATCTTTGTTTTTTACCACTTATGATGATCGAGGGTCAATATATCTTCAAAAGAAAATCTTTAAAAAAATAGAAAAAGTAAAGCCTATAGCCTTGGAAAAATTACACATTATTTGATGAAATTTGTTTCCGTTAGAAGTGATTTAAATCCTTAAAAATAGGGTCCAAAACACATACTAATCTTTGTTTATTACCACTTATGATGATCGAGGGTCAATATATCTTCAAAAGAAAATATTTAAAAAAATAGAAAAAGTAAAGCCTATAGCCTTGGAAAAATTACACATTATTTGATGAAATTTGTTTCCGTTAAAAGTGATTTAAATCCTTAAAAATAGGGTCCAGAACACATACTAATCTTTGTTTATTACCACTTATGATTATCGAGGGTCAATATATCTTCAAAAGAAAATCTTAAAAAAAATTGAAAAAGTAAAGCCTATAGCCTTGGAAAAAATACACATTATTTGCTGAAATTTGTTTCCGTTAAAAGTGATTTAAAGCGTTAAAAATAGGGTCCAAAACACATACTAATCTTTGTTTATTACCACTTATGATGATCGAGGGTCAATATATCTTCAAAAGAAAATCTTTAAAAAAATAGAAAATGTAAAGCCTATAGCCTTGGAAAAATTACACATTATTTGCTGAAATTTGTTTCCGTTAAAAGTGATTTAAATCCTTAAAAATAGGGTCCAAAACACATACTAATCTTTGTTTTTACCACTTATGATGATCTGGGGTCAATATATCTTCAAAAGAAAATCTTAAAAAAAAAGAAAAAGTAAAGCCTATAGCCTTGGAAAAATTACACATTATTTGCTGAAATTTGTTTCCGTTAAAAGTGATTTATATCGATAAAAATAGGGTCCAAAACACATACTAATCTTTGTTTATTACCACTTATGATGATCGAGGGTCAATATATCTTCAAAAGAAAATCTTAAAAAAAAAGAAAAAGTAAAGCCTATAGCCTTGGAAAAATACACATTATTTGCTGAAATTTGTTTCCGTTAAAAGTGATTGAAATCGTTAAAATAGGGTCCAAAACACATACTAATCTTTGTTTTTAACTAACTATGATGATCTGGGGTCAATATATCTTCAAAAGAAAAACTTAAAATAATTGAAAAAGTAAAGCCTATAGCCTTGGAAAAATTACACATTATTTGCTGAAATTTGTTTCCGTTAAAAGTGATTGAAATCGTTAAAATAGGGTCCAAAACACATACTAATCTTTGTTTTTACCACTTATGATGATCTGGGGTCAATATATCTTCAAAAGAAAATCTTAAAAAAATTGAAAAAGTAAAGCCTATTGCCTTGGAAAAATAACACATTATTTACTGAAATTTGTTTCCGTTAAAAGTGAGTTAAATCCTTAAAAATAGGGTCCAAAACACATACTAATCTTTGTTTTTACCACTTATGATGATCTGGGGTCAATATATCTTCAAAAGAAAATCTTAAAAAAATTGAAAAAGTAAAGCCTATTGCCTTGGAAAAATAACACATTATTTACTGAAATTTGTTTCCGTTAAAAGTGATTTAAATCCTTAAAAATAGGGTCCAAAACACATACTAATCTTTGTTTTTACCACTTATGATGATCTGGGGTCAATATATCTTCAAAAGAAAATCCAAAAAAAAAATTGAAAAAGTAAAGCCTATAGCCTTGGAAAAATTACACATTATTTGCTGAAACTTGTTTCCGTTAAAAGTGATTTAAATCCTTAAAAATAGGGTCCAAAACACATACTAATCTTTGTTTTTACCACTTATGATGATCTGGGGTCAATATATCTTCAAAAGAAAATCCAAAAAAAAATTGAAAAAGTAAAGCCTATAGCCTTGGAAAAATTACACATTATTTGCTGAAACTTGTTTCCGTTAAAAGTGATTTAAATCCTTAAAAATAGGGTCCAAAACACATACTAATCTTTGTTTTTACCACTTATGATGATCTGGGGTCAATATATCTTCAAAAGAAAATCTTAAAAAAATTGAAAAAGTAAAGCCTATTGCCTTGGAAAAATAACACATTATTTACTGAAATTTGTTTCCGTTAAAAGTGATTTAAATCCTTAAAAATAGGGTCCAAAACACATACTAATCTTTGTTTTTACCACTTATGATGATCTGGGGTCAATATATCTTCAAAAGAAAATCCAAAAAAAAAATTGAAAAAGTAAAGCCTATAGCCTTGGAAAAATTACACATTATTTGCTGAAACTTGTTTCCGTTAAAAGTGATTTAAATCCTTAAAAATAGGGTCCAAAACACATACTAATCTTTGTTTTTACCACTTATGATGATATGGGGTCAATATATCTTCAAAAGAAAATCTTAAAAAAATTGAAAAAGTAAAGCCTATAGCCTTGGAAAAATAACACATTATTTGCTAAAATTTGTTTCCGTTAAAAGTGATTTAAATCCTTAAAAATAGGGTCCAAAACACATACTAATCTTTGTTTTTACCACTTATGATGATCTGGGGTCAATATATCTTCAAAAGAAAATCT